>NC_092152.1:71554492-71621992 GCF_045791955.1 Oncorhynchus clarkii lewisi | reverse complement strand
TGCTCTCTGTACCAAGACAACAGGCTGAGCCTTGTACCAAGACAACAGGCTGCCCTCTGTACCAAGACAACAGGCTGCCCTCTGTACCAAGACAACAGACTGCCCTCTGTACCAAGACAACAGGCTGCCCTCTGTACCAAGACAACAGGCTGCCCTCTGTACCAAGACAACAGGCTGAGCCTTGTACCAAGACAACAGGCTGCCCTCTGTACCAAGACAACAGGCTGCCCTCTGTACCAAGACAACAGGCTGAGCCTTGTACCAAGACAACAGACTGCCCTCTGTACCAAGACAACAGGCTGCCCTCTGTACCAAGACAACAGGCTGCCCTCTGTACCAAGACAACAGGCTGCCCTCTGTACCAAGACAACAGACTGCCCTCTGTACCAAGACAACAGGCTGCCCTCTCTATCAAGACAACAGGTTGCCCTATGTACCAAGACAACAGGCTGCCCTCTGTACCAAGACAACAGGCTGCCCTCTGTACCAAGACAACAGGCTGCCCTCTGTATCAAGACAACAGGCTGCCCTCTGTACCAAGGCAACAGGTTGCCCTCTGTACCAAGACAACAGGCTGCCCTCTGTACCAAGACAACAGGCTGCCCTCTGTACCAAGACAACAGGCTGCCCTCTGTATCAAGACAACAGGCTGCCCTCTGTACCAAGGCAACAGGTTGCCCTCTGTACCAAGACAACAGGTTGCCCTCTGTACCAAGACAACAGGCTGCCCTCTGTACCAAGACAACAGACTGCCCCCCTGTACCAAGACAACAGGCTGCCCTCTGTACCAAGACAAGTTGGTCCGGTATTGTCTTGTTCCTACTGTATTGCCTTGTCTCTCCTGCATTGTCTTGTCTCTACTGTATTGTCTTGTCTCTCCTGTATTGTCTTGTCTCTCCTGTATTGTCTTGTCTCTACTGTATTGTCTTGTCTCTACTGTATTGCATTGTCTCTACTGTATTGTCTTGTCTCTATTGTATTGTCTTGTCTCTACTGTATTGTCTTGTCTCTACTGTATTGTCTTGTCTCTACTGTATTGTCTTGTCTCTCCTGTATTGTCTTGTCTCTACTGTATTGCATTGTCTCTACTGTATTGTATTGTCTCTACTGTATTGTCTTGCCTCTACTGTATTTTCTGGTCTCCACTGTATTGTCTTTACTGTATTGTCTTGTCTCTACTGTATTGTCTTTTCTGTATTGTCTTGTCTCTACTCTATTGTCTCTACTGTATTGTCTTGTCTCTACTGTATTGTCTCTGCTGTATTGTCTTGTCTCTACTGTATTGTCTTGTCTCTACTGTATTGTCTTGTCTCTACTGTATTGTCTCTACTGTATTGTCTTGTCTCTACTGTATTGCCTTTACTGTATTGTCTTGTCTCTACTGTATTGTTTCTACTGTATTGTCTTGTCTCTACTGTATTGTCTTTACTGTATTGTCTTGTCTCTACTGTATTGTCTTGACTCTACTGTATTGTATTTAATGTATTGTCTTGTCTCTACTGTATTGTCTTGTCTCTAGTGCATTGTCTTGTCTCTACTGTATTGTCTTGTCTCTAGTGCACTGTCTTGTCTCTACTGTATTGTCTTGTCTCTAGTGCATTGTCTTGTCTCTACTGTATTGTCTTGTCTCTAGTGCATTGTCTTGTCTCTACTGTATTGTCTTGTCTCTCCTGTATTGTCTTGTCTCTCCTGTATTGTATTGTCTCTACTGTATTGTCTTGTCTCTACTGTATTGTCTTGTCTCTAGTGCATTGTCTTGTCTCTACTGTATTGTCTTGTCTCTAGTGCACTGTCTTGTCTCTACTGTATTGTCTTGTCTCTAGTGCATTGTCTTGTCTCTACTGTATTGTCTTGTCTCTACTGTATTGTCTTTACTGTATTGTCTTGTCTCTACTGTATGGTCTCTACTGTATTGTCTTGTCTCTACTGTATTGTCTTGTCTCTAGTGCATTGTCTTGTCTCTACTGTATTGTCTTGTCTCTACTGTATTGTCTTTACTGTATTGTCTTGTCTCTACTGTATGGTCTCTACTGTATTGTCTTGTCTCTACTGTATTGTCTTGTCTCTACTGTATTGTCTTGTCTCTACTGTATTGTCTTTACTGTATTGTCTTGTCTCTACTGTATGGTCTCTACTGTATTGTCTTGTCTCTACTGTATTGTCTTGTCTCTACTGTATTGTCGTGTCTCTCTGGAACAGGTTCTAATCTAAATGCTTAAACTTAATGTTTCTTACATAAAAATATTTTCAGTAAGCTGATTTGGACAGTGAATCTTGTTAAAACAATTACAATCAGCCAAAATATATTTTTATAAGACAAGATTGTAAAACATGACATTGAATGCCTAAAATTGATTTGACATCAGATTATCTATGTTTGACTTGACCTGAGCAATGTCTTCCCTGTACATCAGCATCACCACGTCATACTACATATGTCTTCCCTGTACATCAGCATCACCACGTCATACTACATATGTTTTTTGTTGCCCTGGTTTGGTGTAAAAATCCTTTTCCTCCTGCTCTAAATTATGGATCAGCTTTAAAATGCAGATAAAACTTTTATTGGGCGGTGCAGTATAGGACAGCGGCGGTGTTTGTCTGACCGGCCTGCTGACAAAGAGGCAGTTTCCTGCATATTGCATGGCTCTTAACAGCGGTGGGGCCAAGCCAGCCCGTTAACGTGTCTCCTCACATCCCGTTTGCAGCGGGAGATGGACAGCCGAGGGATGCCTCCTCACTACATGAAGCAGCCTGGTTCCTCACTTCTAATGTGTTGTGACAATCTGGGAGCGCTTCCTCATTCTCCCACCCTGCCTGAGGCTGCTGGGGCTGGATCAGGCTGCTTCCCCTGGCTGGGAGTGGGTCAGAAGGACAATAGCAGCCTGCAACAGGAGCCAGTCTGGCCCAGGATGTCCCTTGAGCGGGCAGGTTGGAGGGTGGGCAGGTGATCCTGTGCTCTCCCCTCATGCTCATGGAGAACATGCCAGACTGACACTCTGGAGGAGGCAGACAGCAACGTTCACCACCTCATTCAGCATTCACCTTTTCAGACGCCTGCCTCTTTTAAACGTCACAAAGTAGGGCAGAAAACATCAACCAAACGAGCGAATAAATAAATGATAAGAGAAAAACAAGCGGGCCTTGGTTGCTGGGAGGGGAGTCGGGCCTTGGAGTCTGTGGATAAAAGGCACTTTGTAGGGGTGTGATTTGTTCTGTCCAATACCCACATCTCCCTCTCTTGGCCCCCTTCGCTTTCTTCTAATCAAGCAGTCTCTAATTTGGGTTCCAAGTCCAGCACCAGGGAAAAGAAGGAGGCTTGTTACTTTGAAGAGTCCCTGGTGAGTAACGCAGATAAAAGATTCAGGCACAAAAAAGGAGAAAAGGAACGAACGGGGGTGAAGAGAGAAAAATCACAAGGCACCCTATTCTGTCCCTTCCTTTGGTTAGGACAGCTGAGCCATTATGACCCAATCTGAATGACTTTTTTTTTACACCAGAACACTGCAATTTCTTTGTCCCTCCATCAGTCAGCTATTGTGGATCCTCCCATATGCTGCCAGCCCATCCTAAGTAAATTAAGACTTGTCTAAATGCTGCAATTGTTCAGGGCTGTGTCCGGACACACACTGCACATAGCTAGCATGCCTGGCGTGCTGAAGGCAGGAGCTGACTGGGATGCTCATCCACATGAGAAAAGGTAACACCGCTGGCTGAATGTATGCACTGCACAGACACAGGCACGCACACACACGCACACAGTATGCACAGTACACACAGTACACACAGGGTGATGATTCTGTAGCGCTGGTGTGTTCAGTGCAATACAATTTGTAACACTAATATGAACTCAGTAGTCCTCTGACCCCATGTTCATGTCTTCTAAAGAAGAAATAAATACAAAGATACAATTGAATTACTGCTAATGGAATCTAGTACTGCTTCCTGTAGCCTTGCAATGAAAGAATTTTTCGGGGCAGAGACCTTGCTCCAAAAGCAATTAAATCCTAATTTTGAATCAACACAAATACAAGTTTGCACATACAAACACAAACAAATACACACACACACACACAACAGAATGTTTACCAGTAAAAATGATGGTGCGGATGACTATGCCTTTCAAATACCATTCATATATTAATGTTGTCAGTAAATCTACATTAATATTATACATTGTGACTGCTAAAACAAAATATTTGTCATGTGTAGCCTAAATAATCCATAGGATAAAACAACTGGCTATGAGCCTGCTAAGCAAGCACAACCAGAGACAACAAAAGGGTATTTGATGGGCTACAGAGATTTGACTTAACCTTAACTATGTTTTAGGCTTGTATATACGCTTGTTCAGAAATGCTCTAAGGCCATATGTGTTTCAAGTAAAAACGGTATTAAAGTACCTGGGTGCGCGAGTCAGAACGAACAGAGACAATATGAGTAGCAGCTGTTTTACCTGGCCTGCTGCCTCCGTGATGATATAAAACTGTTCATCCTGCCAATAAACCATCATTAACAAGCATGAGTAAGGACACACCAACATGTCAGGCTATGGCAGCCCAGACCATCAATCCTCACAGCCTTAGATACTGGACTACATGGCCATGAATTCCCCATGGAGTGGTTATCCACCAGCAGGGAACTGCTAGAAACAGACACCATCGAAAACCACTGGGAAGTGTTTGCTTATGCTGATGTGAGTATACTGTACTAAACTCATTTGGTTGCAGTGTGTGTGTTAATTCTATATCCCACAACGACGGAAGAGGCCTGACGTTCACACTGAACACTAATGCAGGTTAATAATACAACGACAGAAGAGGCCTGACGTTCACACTGAACACTAATGCAGGCTAATAATACAACGACAGAAGAGGCCTGACGTTCACACTGAACACTAATGCAGGCTAATAATACAACGACGGAAGAGGCTTGCCTCTTCAGTGTAATTATGCTAATGTGAAAGCCTCAGCACTCCACGGTGTATCAGTGGCATCGGACGAGGTACTTCATCAGAGCTCGACGATAGCAGCCTTACAGACCTGAACAGATACGACTGAACACTGATAACAGACTGCTATCTTCACAGAGGGAACCATTATCCCACCCAGAGACGAGACAGTTCAGTCTGTGTTTTCAACAGGAACCATTATCGAAGCTGAGGACGAACTGTAATTAAAGGGATCTGTAGAGCGCTGACCACACTGACAAGTCATGTGACAAAGCTTGAAGCACACAACGAGATACACTAGATTTTCTCCATCATCCAGTCATCCCTCATGACGTGTATGGTAATGACCTCTTCCTGCTTTCATGTAAGGAGAAGCACTTCTAGTCCAGGTTTATTATAAAATGCTACAAAACACTGATCAACTTTCAGGGCCTCCCTCCCTCACATCGGAGTTGTCTAGAGAACAACAAAAGGAGCTCTTGGTCTGAACAATGGTCAGGAAAACCTTGAAACGGAAGGGAATGTGTGTTTTCTTGCATTGAACCAATTCACTGGTCTTGGCTATAACTTCATGCATCTACACTGGTTTATTTAGAACCATAATATGAGGGATTGCATCTCATGTTCTTTTCTTTCTGTCAGGTGTCAGTGTGCAGCGGTGAGGACGGAGTCAGGCGCAGGACACAGAACTGAGTAAAATAACGTACTTCACTCGAAAAGAAACAACCATAAAATTCCTCGTAGGGAAAACACACCATTCCAATAACACTCAACAAGGAACAAACACGCACAAAACATATTGGGAACCAGAGGGTTAAATAGGGAAAATAATTATAAGGTAATGGGAACCAGCTGTGTACAATCAAGACAAAACAAATAGGAAAAGAAACGTAGATTGGTGGCAGCTAGAAAGCCGGTGATGACGACCGCCGAACACCGCCCGAACAAGGAGAGGCACCAACTTCGGCGGAAGTCGTGACACTTTCACAAATGTTGTCCTTGATTTCTAAAGATGTTGACTGTGTGTGTGTGTGTGTGTGTGTGTGTGTGTGTGTGTGTGTGTGTGTGTGTGTAAGTGTACATGCGTGTGTGCATGTGTGTGTGTGTATTAGAGGTCGACCGATTAATCGGCATGGTTTTCATTACAATCGGTAACCAGCCTTTTTTGGATGCCGATTATGGCCGATCACATTGCAATCCACTAGGACCACCTGTTACGCGAGTGCAGCATCAAAAGTACCTTGTGGCTGCAAGGAGCCAAGGTAAGTTGCTAGCTAGCATTAAACTTATCTTATAAAATACAATCAATCTTCACATAATCACTAGTTAACTACACATGGTTGATGATATTACTAGGCTAACTAGCTTGATCTGCGTTGCATATAATCGGTGTGGTGGTTAATTTATCATCGAATCACAGCCTACTTCAACTTTGCCAAACGGCTGATGATTTAACAAAAGCGCATTCGCAAAAAAGCACAATCGTTGCACAAATGTAGCTAACCATAAACATCAACGCCTTTCTTAAAATCAATACACAAGTATATTTTTATAAACCTGCATATGTAGTTAAAAATAAAAATAAATTAATGTTAGCAGGCAATATTAACTAGCAGGCAATATTAACTAGCAAGCAATATTAACTAGCAGGCAATATTAACTTACATAAATATGACATAACATTGAAGGTTGTGCAATATAACAGCAATATTTAGACTTAGGGATGCCACTTGTTAGATAACATACGGAACGGTTCCATATTTCACTGAAAGAATAATTGTTTTGTTTTCGAAATGAGTGTTTACGGATTTGACCATATTAATGACCAAAGGCTGGTATTTCTGTGTGTTTATTATATTATAATTAAGTATATGATTTGGTATTTGATAGAGCAGTCTGAGTGGTGGTAGGCAGCTGCAGGCTCATAAGCATTCATTCAAACAGCATTTTAATGCGTTTGCCAGCAGCTCTTAGCATTGCTTGAAGCACTGCGCTGTTAATGACTTCAAACCTATCAACTCCTGAGATTAGGCTGGCAATACTAAAGTGCCTATAAGAACATCCAATAGTCAGGTATATGAAATACAAATGGTGTAGAGAGAAATAGTCCTATAATTCCTATAATAACTACAACCTAAAACTTCTTACTGGGAATATTGAAGACTTGTGTTAAAAGGAACCCTCAGCTTTCATATGTTCTCATGTTCTGAGCTAGGAACTTAAACGTTAGCTTTCTTACATGGCACATATTGCACTTTTACTTTCTTCTTCAACACTGTGTTTTTGCATTATTTAAACCAAATTGAACATGTTTCATTATTTATCTGAGACTAAATTGATTTTATTTATGTATTATATTAAGTTAAAATAAAAGTGTTCATTGTTCATTCAGTATTGTTGTAATTGTCATGTATTACAAATATATATATAAAAATCGGCAGATTAATCGGTATCGGCTTTTTGTGGTCCTCCAATAATCGGCACCGGATTTGGAAAATCATATTCGGCCGAACTCTAGTGTATGTGCGCGCGTGTGTGTGTATGTGCGTGCGTGCGCGCGTGTGTGTGTGTATGTGCGTGCGTGTGTGTGTGTGTGTGAGCGTATGTGTGTGTGTTGTGTCTCTGTGGCTGGTGGTAGATCAGCAGAGGGGCTGGCTCCGGAGCCGTAGCACTAGAGCAGCTGTAGGGGGAAATCCAGCGTGACATGTACTAACCCAGCCCAGACATAGCAGCCAGTGCTTAAGCAGCATTACACGGCTGTGAGGATGCAATTTACTTTGCGGCTGGGAGACTGATAAATATTCCATTTACTACACTTCTATAAGTGAGAGAGGTGTATATTTGTCAATCGTTAAAATAAGGATTGCTAGTGATTCCTGGTAGTAACTTAAGATATAAATTGATTATTGCATTCTTAATAAACGGGTTACCTGTGTGTCTGTCAACCAAGAAAGAAGCTAATTATTTGTAGTAATAGTAAATATAATTTGGTAAATTAAATGTAAACACACTGAAATGTGGAAGTAAAATGTAAACATGATTTTAAGTGTGAAATGTATTAAAGTATTAAATGTGCAGCCAGTCATCCAGAGGCCCTGTCTGGTCAAAGAACCATCCCCATGCCTGGTTCCATGGCACAGGGCTTCTGCCCACACCGACACCAGCAGCGGCTGACCCAGACACCACCAAACCCACTCCTGTCTGCCTGTCTCCTCTCAAAACACAGAGCCAGGAGGGAGAAAGAAAGAGCGGACAGACAGACAGACAGACAGACAGACAGACAGACAGACAGACAGACAGACAGACAGACAGACAGACACACACACACACACAGACACACACACAGACACACACAGACAAGGTGTTCCTTTCTGCAGCCGACGCCACAAGCTAAATTCCTCAATTCATTAAGGGAGAAAAACAGAGGGCATTAGGCCCATACATTCATTTCGCAAATGCAGTCTGAAGAATAATGATTTACGGTGTCTCATATTTCACCTGGGTACACAGGCCCAACAGAAGACTATTGAAGTGTTGGGAGAAAAATGCAAACTGTGGCACTTTTGAATTGGGAGAATTGGAAGGATATTTCAGTGTGTGATGGGTTGAGGTGCTCTCTCCCTCTGCTCTAAATAGAGGTTTCACTATCAAACATACACAGCTCTCTCCTCAAAATACATATAGCTGTATAACACAGATTCACTAGGTCATTTAGTCTTTGTGACAGTCACATTTACCACCTTACATTCAATTCCACTAAGAAGCAATTTATAATATTTTGAGAGAGATTTTTTAATGTTTATGCACTGTTTATTAGTGACATTTTTAGTTTTTACTGCACATGGTGTGAGTATTTTGTGTGAGTATTTTGAAACAGGGTAGTATTTTAGAGCTGGAAACTAGAGGTAAAGGATTTATATTGATGGGGTTTCACAAAGAAAGTAGGAGAAAGAAACATGAAATGACAATGTTTTCCTGTGCCGATAAAAATTTGCTCCCACTTGTGATTCCGCGTGTATTTACAGATATAGTGTGGAATCTCCTTTGGCATTCGCTCTAGACTTTATTAGAGCCATTAAGAATGAAGCTGAATGTTAAATATAATAATCATGTTTTGAAGTAAACCCAGCTGGCTGAACAACCCCAGCTCTGTGTGCACACAGTAGTCCTCTCTGGGGGAGAGGACTACTATGGGAGAAGCAAGGCCAGGTAGGAGCAGCATCAAATCAGTCTCAGCTGCGGCCCTGCCCGGCCCCGCTCCTCGCTCTCCCCTTAAAGAGCTTCTACTTATCTGTCTGCCACAGGACTGTCAATGTGCACCCCGCCACTGTCACGTAGACAGCATTCACAAATTGATTATGAAAGTGCAAGAGGCTTGATTTTAGTTTATATAGAATTGAAGCTGCCATTTTAACGCAAATGTACAATGCTTAGCTTCATTTTTTATCAAACCTTCCGAGAAAATGAATGCAGTTTGTGTTCCAATTTAACTACCACATTTTTTCTTCAGTTGAATAAATGCTTTGCCGTTTTTTCGGGGGGCTGTCGGACACTGGATGGCTACAGGGAAAGTTAAACAGTCCTGCAGTGTGTGGGTCTCAAAGGCCCTGATTGAGTATACATGAAAGCCACACTGCACAGGGAGAGCTTATTTGACCAAGCCTTTCCCCCATAAACCTGCATTCACATTCCAATGGAATTTACATTAAATACATGCACATCACCTGAATTCTTCAACTGACATATGTGAGGCACGGTGAGAGGCTAGCTAAAATCACTCCGGTTTTCCTCCAAAATATCAGCCTAAAACACAAAAAAAGTCAATGTTTTATTGTATAAAGGAGGGTATGGCTTGTAATGATTCAATGAAATCAAACAACCACAATAGGCACCTCCCCATCATTGACCATTTAAAAAACAATTTACAAACATAAACAGTACAGCCAGAATAAAGGACAGGAGTACTGGAAACATACTATAGTGTATGAGATCTCTCTGCCGTTGTGGCACAGCTTTCACAGAAAGAGATTCTCTTTGAAGAACCATAATTAAAACAGCCATGTCCCAGGTCTCTCTATCTTTCTCTGTGCTCTCTCTCTCCTCTCCCTCTATCTTGCTTTCTTCCTCTCTCCCTCCCTCCCTCTCACTCTTTCCCCCCACACCTCCCTCTCTTGCTCTGTGGTTTTGTTCAGGAGATCTCATTTCCCTTCTCACCGTTCCTCATGATTGACAGCTAAGCTCAGGTATGAAAACAAACAGTTACCCCTGGAATCGGCTGGTGAAAAGTAATCCACCACTAATACTCCTTCACAAACCGTTCCCTCCCTCTCTCTTCCTGCAGCTGTTAATCTCTCACAGCTTAAAGGACAAGGCTGATAAACATCTGACATCATTACACCCAAATCATTCTATTCTCTATGTCTCTGTTAAGCATACTTCCTATCCTGTATTGATGGAAACAGTTCAAACTGTCTCCATTTTACTGGAAGTACCAGTATTAGTTTAACCACAGACCCATTCTAGTGCAGGAAAGCACATGACAATATACTATAACTATGTACGTGAGGCACTAAATGCTTGGTTGCGTAGAACTGGGTGTAAGATAAAGGAAAGCCAACCTCAGATGATTTGATACCATTGTTTTGTTTACTGTACTTTGTGTTTTACCCCGAGAGCATAATGTAGTCTGGGCATGTCTGAACACAAATGCATAGTGTAAAAGAATGCACTTCTTTTCATTGGTGAAGTGAAGCCTTCGGTCAAAATTCTGTTCCACCTATTGTCTTCTCCTGTGTGATAATTCCACTGCGAGTCTTAACCCAGCAGATTCCTCCTTTTGCAACTACAACAGTACGACAAGGTGACAGGTTCATAAGGTGGAAAATATGCTAAGCAGTTGAGCAAAAACTACAGAGACTTTTAGATTCTCTACCGCTGATTCAAAGGAAGGCAGCCTTGTGAGGAAAGAAACGTACAAATTACCAGTCTTTCGGTTCAAAAGGGACAGAATTTTATATTTCATTAATTTATCTTTTAACATCAAAAGCAATCTTTTGTAACTACGGAACAATGCCACAAAGGATGTAGTCTAGATAGAATGTACAATGCCATTGGTTCCAGATGTAATGTCCGCTGAGTAGAGAATGAGTATCAAGGCCACTGAGGCAGTAGGTAGCTTTTACGGATGTTAGCCTTTATCCAGCGCTGTCCTCCGTTAACTTAAACCTACCGGCATGCTTACCCTTTGTATGGATTTTAACCTAACAATTAATACTCTGATTCATCATAACACTTTAGATCCTAATCAGAAGGTGTTTTCTGCTTGGTGTCTTTGTTTGTGTTTTAATTAGGAGGACCTTGTGTGTCTCCAACCCTGGGCTTCTTTTTAATTGCCAGTATTTACATCCGGCAGACTTCAAACGCAGAAAGAGACATTTGTAAGGGGGAGCACAAAGCAGTCCTTTGAAATGTCTACAGTCATATGAAATGGCAGGCTAATTAAAAACCTTAGACAGCCTGCCGGTGTGATATGAAAAGTAGTTATATTTCTAGGTCTAGTGTTCACTGTGTCTCCTTGCATGTGAGTCAACAAAGGCCACAGTGGGCATTATCAGGCTCCCTCCCCACCTGTTTACACCGCTGTGGAATAACCTCACCCTTACCATTTATCAAACAGAAAAATGCCCTGTAATTTAAATAGATCTGCTTTCAAAAGGCTAAATCATTTTAAACATTTGTTCCACTGCACTTTGATCTACAGGGTCAGCTACAATGAATCTGGTTTACCAAGACATGATTCATATTTCAGCTCATTAAGGTTATTGACCATGAATATACTTATTACAACATGCATTAGTTATTGTCTTCCCTGGCACACAGAGAAAATGTCATCCCATAATTAAAACCAAGGACAAATATTATTTATGATTGCCAACCATATGATTAAAAGAGCTATTAAAGTGGGAGTACATCATAAAAAAATGCAAAGCATTTCCAGTGCACGTGCTAGCAGAATGCTACTTTCAGATGTCTTTGAATAGTTCTGATGACTACAATTGTGCATGATGAGCAGAGCAGCATCGTCTTTGTTCAGCTTAAATGACGTGGATATATAGATATGAGTATATTCATGTATATATTAATAATCCAATCATTAATATACACCATTTTGTGTTGTGAGATACAGACTTGAGAGTATGGGCGTTGGCAAGGAAGCGAGTGATAGAGAAAAGAAGGAAAGGTAGAGAGAGAGAGAGAGTGAGAGAGAGAGAGAGAGAGAGGGGTAGAGAGAGAGAGAGAGAGAGAGAGAGAGAGAGAGAGAGAGAGAGAGAGAGAGAGAGAGAGAGAGAGAGGTAGAGCCTGGTGTTATCAGACAGCTGGTATTGTGCCTTCCTCTCCGCTAGCTACATAAACACCTTTTTAGTAACAGTCAGTGCTAGGAACTGGACCTGCAAAAAACCCAGCCGCCTGCCCAGCTCAGGCCCACCTTCCCTGTGCATAAATACAGATTTGGAGGGAGAGCTGGGCTGTGCAGGGCGTTCACTACCAGACTCAAGGCAGAATTCCTTTTAGATGTGAGAGACCTAGAAGAGAGAGGGCTCTCCTCGTCTCTGCACTTTCCTTCCTCTCTCTTCTTTCCTCTCTCTTCTCTCTTGACATGAACCCACTGCATGAGTAGGAAGCAGTGTCTCTAGTCTTATAGTTTTATATAGCAGACCACTGCCTAGTCTCTAACAGTAAACCACAGACACAAACAAAATGACAGACTGGGAAATGGGGTTGGAATTTAAAGAGAGGGCTCTGGACAGAGACATTTTGACATAACAGATAAGGAAAGTGCAGAAAAGAACTAGGGAAGGCAGCCAAGAGCTTTTGTCTAATTTCAGAGTGCAAGCCTGTTTCTTAGATTATGTATAGATTATGTATGTCTGATAGGAATAGAAGGATTTGTTAATCTCACTTTAAGACAGTCTTTACAAGAGAGCGCTGCGGTTGTGAGTGACCTCAGCATCAAGCTTACCTTTAACTTCTCCCAGAAGATCACCGGTGTCGAGCCTTTCCATCTTCTCTTTCCAGTCTTTTGACAGAAGTGTTTCCATGCAACTGGATTCTGAAAGACATGGGAAAGAAAAGAGACCTTTTAAAATACTTTCATTTTAAAATTCACCTCTCCAACGGATTTCTTTCAGGAAAGGGTACGTCAAATCCAAATTAGATTTTTATGTATTTTGATTTTTTACGATAATATTTTGAAGGTTCCAATTTCATTAATGTAATTTCAATTTGAATTGAATTACTGGTATTTGTATAACAATGAAAAGGAGCCTGAACTTTTTCTTCTCATAACAAAATGGAGGTAGAGGAAATATGTTTCTAAAGAGAGGTGCTTTCTCTGTTGTCATTCACATGCCAAGAGTGTCAGTTTCTCACGCATGCCTCAGCACTCCAGTAATACTAACACAACTAACACACCCATCAACACTCCTTGTCAAAACTAGCTGTGTATGTTAATACACACATACACACTAAAGGTGTCCTGTCCCCAATGGTCAAAATAAAACATTGACAGCTTCTTGGTTAAAACAAGACAATGTCACTTGTCATTCAGAATTAATATTATTAATTACAACTAAAAACCATTCACTTCTTTCCCAACTGAATAGCTCTAATTACTGATGGTTGATTAAAACACATTCACTCTTGAGCACCCATTGAAGACGGTAAAAGGTTTGACAGATAGATGGGGTGAGAGAGGGGGAGACAGACAGTATAGCCATGGTAAGGGCAGAGACAGTGCAGAGACATTAAGAAGGAGGTAAGGGTTGAGACAGGGTGTGTCCAAGCGTTCTCCCAGCCGCCAGTGATGAAAACAATTAACATTTGTCCGGCTGACAATGAATCAGTGGAGGAATGGCTGGAATCTGCCACGCTGTCGTTGGGGTAGCTGATAAAGAACACACTGCTGGCCCAGCCGACCCGGGCCTCGCCGGTCCCCGCACTGCGCAGAGGTCAGCCTGTTCCCATCAAACACCACCCACCCACCCTCTCTCCTCCATCCCCTCCACCTCCCTCCCCAAGCCAAACTGTAGGCTCCCAGGCACGCTGCCCGCCGTCTGAACTGCACAAAGACAGCCAGGCCACTATACCAAGATCCAGGATGAGCACTAAGCAGGGCCCTGCTGTCTGTCTGTCTGTCTGTCTGTCTGTCTGTCTATCTATCTGTCTATCTATCTGTCTCTCTCCTACTCACAGTGGGGCTGTCACTGTGGACTTACCCACCAGCTGATGCCTGACTTACCCATGAGAGCAGTCCTAGATCTCCTCTCATACCTTCATACTGCTGGTTAAGGCTTGATATATAGTTAAAACTGCATGTCAACTGTTCCGGACTGATGTCTACTGTCTAGTAAATATAGAACCATGCTGCTGTTGTTTCTAAGCCGGGCTCCGTGTTAACTGACATGACTGTTCCTGAAAACAGGAGCCCTAAACAGATTGTCTTCAAGTCATGTTGCCTGAAGATGACAACATGGAGTGTAAGACAGGGTTTGTTCACTCTGAAAGGGAGTAAAGGGCAAACAGCAAAAGCAGACATTGTTGCAGTTCACAGAAAGCATTGGGACTCCATCAGGAATGGTTTAACCACTCTCCTGACAATGGCTCATTTGTGGTCTGCATCTGCCAACTAAAGGGTATAATTCATAAGAACATACTTCTGGATGCCTTCAGGGATTGTCTTAGGAGTGCTTTGTGTTTTCAGGTTATAGTAGTCATCACATGCTCTGGAGGCAGTGGAACGAACAGAATACAATTATCCTCTAGATCCAGATCTGTTGTGTAAAGATGTATCATTATACAATACATTTGATATTTCATTTAATTGTTAATGTTTCAGATATACTAACTTACATTATACTGTACAAAATAGGAGACATGCGAGAGAGAAAGAGAGCGAGAGCGAGAGAACAAGACAGAGAGAGAGAGAGAGAGAACGAGAGAGAGAGAGAGAGAGAGAGAGAGAGAGAGAGAGAGAGGGGAGATCCTAAATAGTTTGGATCATTCTCCCATTATTATCGACTCTCTTCCTCTGACTGAGGAAGAGAGAGGATTTAGAAAGTAAACAGTTTAGAAAGTACACAGCTGATGATTCCTTTTATCTGGGGTGTAATGTCTTCACCCTTCACTTCCACAATCCAAACATGATACCTCACTATGAAAACACATCAAGTTCAGAGGGACTGGGAGGCTGGGAGTAATAGGGGCTCAATGGTTAGCCTGCCTCTGTTTAACGTTGGCTTTCAAAAAGATCAAGTGGAGTGGCCATTTTGTTTGATTGTCCACTTCCTCCGTGGCAGAGAGGCCAACAGGACATCACAGGCTCAGGTCATTATAACATTACTTCTGCTTTATTGACTTTCCAATCCCCAACTCACAGTTTGTCCCCCTGACCCGGGATGAGAGAGGTGCAGTGTGTGTGTGTGTGTGTGTGTGTGTGTGTGTGTGTGTGTTGACTCCCTGCTTCCCCGCCTGGCAGTGGGATCACAGACACACAGGGGATGAGGGCAGGGGGAGTGACTGAGCTCCGCTCCTCTTCCATGGGCCTCACTCCTGGGTGAGCAAGCTTCCTCTCCCTCCCGGACATATTCCCATCAACACACTCCCCCAGATAACAGCCCTCCCTCAGTATAGATACACAACAACATCAACACACTCCCCCAGATAACAGCCCTCCCTCAGTACAGATACACAACAACATCAACACACTCCCCCAGATAACAGCCCTCCCTCAGTACAGATACACAACAACATCAACACACTCCCCCAGATAACAGCCCTCCCTCAGTACAGATGCACAACAACAGCAATACACTCCCCCAGATAACAGCCCTCCCTCAGTATAGATACACAACAACATCAACACACTCCCCCAGATAACAGCCCTCCCTCAGTACAGATACACAACAACAGGAATACACTCCTCTACTGACCACAGAAATAAAATTTTGTATTTATTTATTTTATTTTAATACACAAACGCACACTCACAAACTCATGTTAATATATACACACTTGCTTTCACACAAACCCACACACAGATGTATGTACATACACACACATCACCACAGATGCTGCTCCAGCACTTGATCATTAAGGAATTCACCAACTGTTGTAGATAATATGGTGCCAGCTCCCATTCTACTCCACCCCTCCCACTTTTCCCTCCTCCTCTCCCCTCCCCTCCCCTGAGAGTGGCTGCTCCCTGACTCCTCCATACTGCACCTCCATCCCCAACCCTGGGCCAGACACAGCCTGCCAAGCCCTCACACAAGACAGCCTACAGCTGGAATGTGTAAGAGAGCCTGCCTGCGCTTTCTCTTTTCCACCTGGGAGAGTGAATAATGGCCTGGATTAGTGTATAAAATAACTTAGAAACACATTTCAATGCTCCAACAGCTTAGAACCAAATAGGCATACCCAAATGAAAATATTGCTGTTATAATTTTCATGCAGGCATACTTTAGGAAAACACACACAAAATGGCTCAGTCGTCTGGCTTATTTCACAGCAGTCTTAGAAAGGCTAAACCATTTTTAGAGGAATTTTGATTAATAGTAGTGTGTGTGTGTTTTTGTGTGTGTGTGTGTGTGTGTGCTGTTTTAATTTCTCAAATTCCTGTCTGTCTTCTCTTGGGAGATTAAACATGCCAATGGAAAAAGTGCTTCATCAGAATACTTGTTAGTGTCATATTAAGATGTGAGCAGTAGGTGCACAGTGTTCATTTTTAGACAGAGCTTGTAAGAAATCATACAACTATCACACCTCATTGGTCTTGTAATCAAAACCAGATATGTTTCATAGGAAAAGGTAGAATATTCAAATCCAGGTGATTTATATTGAAGATCTTAAAACCAACACCATGTTTATATTGTAGGTTGCATTGCGGCTGACAATATCAGTGGGTTTTTGTCTATCTTTGTGTGGATAGAGATACCAAAGTCCTCAGAAAGTGGAATAATGTAGTTGGCTTGTCATTGAAAAAAGCTTAAATGAAGATAAATGAAGAGTCCCACTGAGCTTATTTTCTATTTTCCTAAAGGGGACTCTTAAAATATCTCCCTCTCTCTTTCTCCCTCTCTTCGTCCCTCTCTTTCTCCCTCTCCCCTCTGAGATAAAACGCTGTACAGCTCTGGAGCAGCCCATTGAGACAGGATGAGAATGGAATGAAAACAATAGCTCTTATCAGACTCTTATTTACATTTTCCCAGCGTCCCCGCGGAAGACAGCTCAGCTTGTCACTGAGCCCGGCCGGCCCCACTGGACCTGTACCAACTTCCTCCGTCCTCCGGCCCCGCCGATACCACAGGCCCCTGGGGACCCTGGCCTGGCAGCAACCCCCACTGCTCTGCCACTAGCACAGATAGAAACATACGAGACAAAACTACTCCAGAATGTTTCCGGAATGTGTTCCCCTGGAGGAGGAAGTGGGGAGCGGGCCCAGCTCCCTAAGACTGTCTGTTCTTCCTCATTGTGTGTTCTCTAGGGCTTTACGGAGCTGGATACAGGCCCCGCCCTGTCTCCACTTCTTCCAAGTTTCTTGCTCGTTTCCTAGCGGCACCATGTTGCAATGTAAAGCCTGCCAATGACCTGATACTGCCAACTACAATGTGTTTCTATCTACTATCTCCATTGTGATCTGGTACATAGCTTGTTCATGAAGCTATCCTGCAATCTGTCTGATGTGGGTGAAAAGTCAGAGGGATTGAGACACCTAGAGCAAAGATGAGCTGACTACATTAGACTTAGTCTTTCACTACATTCAAACAAGAACTAATGGTGCTCATAAATCTGAACAAAGGGATGTTTCTGGGCTAGTGTTTGGTATAAACAGGGCTTTCAGCACCTGGCACTGAGCACTGCCAGAATCCCATGTTGAACAGAAACCACAACAGTGTAACCCTAAGAGGCAGGTAAGCACTGCTGACAATCTCACCCCCAGCCTCTTTAGAAGATAAAATAAATAAAAGCTAATCTCTCTGTCTCTCTCAAACATTTTAAAGCAACCGTTTATAAAGCTGAATTAGTGTTTTATTGAGCATATTGTAATAAGTTACTGTTAATAAAGTGAGTGCAAGCTGGTCATAAAGACTTCTGCATGTGCCAAGCTGAGGGAAAGTTGTTAACTAATTTATTGTTTTATTGCGGCCCTAAACAGAGTGGTTCAATCAGAGTATCATCGGATGCACCGCACGGTTAAGTTCCAATCACCAAGAGGAAAACACAGACGGCACAAATAAATACACTAACAAGCCAATCAAACCTTGTCAATTTGGATTTGAAATGGTCCGTAAAAATAATATCTTAATGATTCATGATTCATGTTGTTATCTACTTGGGAAATGACTTTAACGATTGGCATTGGGGTATCAACCACGAACACATTAAATAAAGCCACGTGAGGCACATTAAATAGGTAACCTCGTGTCTCATATTCTCTGTGTGTTTTATCATACAGTCGGAAGGATAGACTGAGTGAGTTATACCGGTAGGTCTCTTCCCAGGCATCATGAGACTGTGTTTTTCTCCCTACGGGGGCAGTCGTCTCTGGGTGTCCTCCTGTCTGTCTCTCTGTCGGCCCGGTGGCCCTATGCCAACACATCTGTCCCTCCCTCCGCTCCGTGCCCTCACCACCCTGCCTGCCTGCAGCCTGGGGCCCACTCACTCACTCACTCACTCACTCACTCACACACCTATTGTAATCCCTCAACAGGAAGAAGCGATTCCCCTCATCAATCCTCCTCAACACTGAGACCCAGGCAGGACAGGGGTAGAGATCCTGAAGGATGACAACACAACACTGACCCGGCCAGGAATCCAGCCAATCACCCAGCATCCCACTCTCTGTCTGTCCACCTATCACTGCTGCTTCAACAAACATACAGTAACTGCCACTGACAGTAGGCTTTATTTCTCTGGCTATGATATTCTCTATACAAATACTGTATGTGACTAGTGGCTGCTAGTGGAGTGTTTGTTTTGCTCTAAGATACGGCTCATTGTGGTGGAGGATGGAGAGAGAGCTATCTGTGAGAGTCACAGGAATCTCAGCATCAGCCCTGTATACAGTATTAGTGGTTAGAGCCTCCGGGGGAAACAAGCCATTACTAAATCAATGATCAACTGACATTGGCCATATAAATGATTTCCTCCTCAGTACGGCAAAGCCTTATAAACAGAGGCTGCGGGCTGGATGGAGGATAGCTTTTATTAAGGGCCCAGCGAGAGGCAGCGTTTTAGAGTAGGAGTGCTCTCAGTGAGGTAGCTAGAGGACTCGCTGAGTTGGAGGACACACTTGTACAAATAGTGGTAGTTAGGTTCATAATTATCTTCAGTGAACTTTTAGAGTGCTTTTAATAATATTGGCAAAAAGAAAGAATCCTAGACTGAAAGCGTTAGGCTGAAGCTATAGGTGTACAAATATGTCAAGGTTAGGAGAATAAAGCAGGTTGCGTTCAATTTGGTGAGGGCAACAAGTCAATTTGAAACTATTCTTCTCCACTCTAAATGAAAATACCGCATTCTATTATCTTTTTAACTCAGGGCTGAATTTGTAACCCTGAGAATCGCTCAGTCAGTCCTAGTCAGACAATATGAATCCCGTTCTCCAGTCTCTTCTCTCCCCAATCTACCTCACTCTGTATGGACCCGTTCCCCAGTCTCTTCTCTCCCCAATCTACCTCACTCTGTATGGACCCGTTCCCCAGTCTCTTCTCTCCCCAATCTACCTCACTCTGTATGGACCCGTTCCCCAGTCTCTTCTCTCCCCAATCTACCTCTCTGTATGGACCCGTTCTCCAGTCTCTTCTTTCCCCAATCTACCTCACTCTGTATGGACCCGTTCCCCAGTCTCTACTCTCCCCAATCTACCTCACTCTGTATGGACCCGTTCCCCAGTCTCTCCTCTCCCCAATCTACCTCACTCTGTATGGACCCGTTCCCCAGTCTCTCCTCTCCCCAATCTACCTCACTCTGTATGGACCCGTTACCCAGTCTCTCCTCTCCCCAATCTACCTCACTCTGTATGGACCCGTTCCCCAGTCTCTCCTCTCCCCAATCTACCTCACTCTGTATGGACCCGTTCCCCAGTCTCTCCTCTCCCCAATCTACCTCACTCTGTATGGACCCGTTCCCCAGTCTCTACTCTACTCCACTCTGTACGGAAAACAAACTCAAAGTCAAGATTTACAAAAATATTCTCTCCAACTCTGAGGGAATCTTGTGAATATCTTAATCACAGAGGCAGTAAAAACAAGACCCCATCATCGCAGCAAATAAAACACAATAATTACAAGAAGCCGGCAGAAAAGTGAAACGCAGTGAGAAAACATGTTTTGTCATTCCACCGGTAGTTCCAGAGACAACAGCTGTTGGATGAGGAATGCAGATCCTCCTGAAGTCTCCATAATCATGGCCTTATTGAAGGGAGGACAAAAAGGGCACTAATTGCAAGGGAGCAATCTAAACGTAATAGGTTACACACTCCCGGGCGGCATTGCACAATGCAAACGCTAAAGAGAGGAGAGAGAGAAAAAACAACACTATTCTGTGTACAACAGTGGCATCGTTGCTCATTTTCAGGCAATTACCTTGCCTCCTTGTCAACAGTTTTAATAACCTCTATCATTTCCACAAGACTTTTTGCTTCAGTTAAATAATTTCAGCTCTTTAATATGCAAATGAAGCCGTTGGCATGCATGGGTGAAGAGGCCTGGCTCCTTGAGATGTGCCATTACATTGTGGAGCACCTGCACCTCGGGAAAGGCTTGATTTAATTGACACCTAATACTATTCATTATTCCACTTGGTGAGCATCCCTGTTAGTCACCTGTAGGCTCCCCTATAGACACCATCCCAGCTTGCCAACAGCCACTATAAATAGAACACAACCAGCCTGGGATATTCTGCAACCCAGGCTCATGGAGGAACCCCTCACACACCCTTATGTCCTTACACACTCACGTCCGTAAGCCTGAGGGGTGGGGCCTGGGCTCTCTGTTACAGGTCAGGGGTCATTGGAAGATTTTGCTAACGACATGAGGATAACGTTAAACAATCCCTGGCCTGTGCACACACACACTTAAAGGGACCTGGAGAGCCTAAAGGTCCACCTGGATGTACTAAACCAGAAGACATTCAACTAAATCAGAGGGCAAAAGCTGCAATCCTCATGTACAGTGGTATGTGTGTGTGTAACATAGACCTAAACATAGACCTAAACCTAAATCTCCAGGCAGCTTTTACGAAAGGTATATTTGTAATAACCTGCTGTAGGTTAGTAGGAGAAATGTCCTGGTTGGCCAGGGGCTGTTAGTGCTGAGGTAACCACTCGTCCTGCTTTCTCTTTATCCATAGGAGCCGAGGTGCTAAGCCTACAGCAGTGACCCAGCCATTCCAGGCTCTGGTATCCAGTACCCGCCCACGGCTCCACAGCTGACCTCTAAATAGGACACGTGTCTATCAAGCATACTGTATAATAATTAACCGTCCCCAAGAGGCTTCACCTCTTGAGCAGGGCAACACGTGACCTCTCCCAATCCATTTTACTGTGGGACTTTGTGGCAATCAGCCTTGAATTATTAAAGTGAGCAGTGAGCAATGATCAATTCATGCATCCCCGGCCCGTCGTCCACGAAGCAGTACTTCAGCAGAAACTACACAGAGAACACTGGGAAATGCTTCCAGACAATGAACATAAATGTGAAATATGTCAGGCCTGATATGTCAATAATGATAACTGTTAAGCCTGAGGCGAAGCTAATCCAAAGGAAATGCTAGTAGAGAACGTGGGTGAACATGCTAAAGCCCAGTTAGATTCCCTCCTTCATTAAGTGTGTAAAAGCGTGAGATTTCTGCACTCTCTCCATCCTGTCTAGACCAGAGGGACTGGCTGGGGAGCAGCATCTGGCCAGCCTGCGTACATGGAGAGGAGTGCCAGCTACCTTGCCCCCTAGGAGTGGGTCTCTGTGCAGCCTGTTATGAGATAGTGTTGACCATATGAAAGAACTGTGTGTGAATTATAAATGTGAGCCGGTCCACAGGAGAAGAGAGGAGAGGCAGGCAGTGAACACCGCAGTACTGCCAGCCAGCAATCTGAAAGGGCCCCTGGCCAGAGAAGGGCTTGGATGCCGCTTAAAACACAACCCTAAAGCTCTCTTATCAAAATTAAGGAGAGAGAGAAAATACGAAGTTGAAATAAGAAAAAAGAAAGTAGCAAGAAGCTAGGAAGTATGTAACTCAAGGAACCTGGAGAAGGAAGAGGGGGGAAAATCCAATCAAAACTTAGTGAGGGGAGATGAGGAGCCAAGATAAACCAGGACTCAGAGCCCCCAAAACTGCAATCTCCTCTTAAGCCGGAGAGTGGCAGCTGGCAGAACAGCTGGTGAATAGGATTAATGTCAGAAGAATGAAATAAAACTCAACATATGTCCGAGCCTGAGGTGTTGGGACTGTGCGTGATTGTGCCCCCGATGGATGCCATGTGTGCAGCTGGAAGGAGCCAGCCGCTGTGCTCTGCTGTGCCGTGCTGCTCCACTGTGCTCCAGACTCCAGCTCCTCTCTCTCTCTCTCCACCCCACAAGGTCACTTTTAACAACTACCACCATTAAATGCTTGGATAGCAAAATGTACTTTTTCCCGCCCCCTCTCCACCTCTCTCCGCCCTATTAAGGCAGCTGATGCTGTTGCTATACTACATTTCTACATTGCTAATAATTTAATTAAAATGTGTATTAATGTGTAACATAAAGACATCAGTAGGGTTCACAGCTTGTTCCAGGACGTTCGAGGTACGGTAATTGGAAAGTTTAAGACATCATTTTTCTGGTATTTCTACAGTTATAGAAATAACTGAAAAGCAAAGAAATAATAAAATGTTTACCTCCTTCAAAGAGACTGCCTTGAAGCATAAAAGAGCACGTTGAATACCTTCTAAAGTCACACAGCCTATACCTACACCGCAAAGTTTATCAACTGATAATGAAGGCTTATTCAGATAGGAAACCAAACAATAAGAACATGTAATGAACACCTTGCTGAAATGAAGTAGAGACAGCTTAAATCACACATTATGATGAACATAAAAATAAGGAAGTCCGTCTTAGGAGGTAAATAAATGAAAAGAAAAATGACACGAAGGAAGAGAGGAGGGCGTCTGCTTCAAACTTCAGCCCGTGCTGATGAGGGTCTCAACACTGTGAAGATGAGCATTACAAGGGAGATGTAGACTTAATTAGAATTTATAATTTCCATTTGATGTCGGTAATCATTAGGGTCCACACACTGTAATAAATTATAATAATTTCACACAAGAATTAAATTACTGGGTACCTTGCAGTGGAGACGATTTTTGTTGGGTACCCTGCAATCTAACTGTCAGATAGAAACTCTGCTGCTAATCAATGCTCCAAAACATTCCCATTTATTCATCTGTGTTAAATGAATAGAAGTGTGTGGATAACGCTGCTTACTGTGATCATGGCCGCTCAATGGGTTTTACTAAATGAATGTGTGCCTGAGACTGTACAAGGACAAAAAAATACTCATCGGATCCACATGAATGATTCAAATGTGCAGTGAAGCCAAGTGTCTGGCATAGCCCCCCCAAACTTTATTTTATCTTAAACGTTTAGAGGCAACGCCGATGTGCTTCACAGATTACTCTGCATTATACACAGAATGTAAATGCTGCCTTAATTAAAAAAAGAAGAGATACTAAAGTGAAAAAAGGAAGACTTTACAAGCATGGTAATAGTGATATAATGTTATATATGGGACCATATAAGGTATCTTTTTAAAGTTTTATAAATTAGCAAACATTTCTAAAAAACTGTTTAACTTCATCATTATGGGGTATTGTGTGTAGATTGCTGAGGATTTGTATTTATTTAATCCATTTTAGAATAAGGCTGTAATGTAACAAAATGTGGAAAAAGTCAAGGAGTCTGAATACTTTCCAAAGGCACTGTAAATGTTCAAATAAAACTTTACTTTGTCTAATTAAGGGGCGACTATTTGCTATTGCAGTCTGTGACATTCTCCGTTTCTACCAAGCAGCAATTAAAGATGTTTATGAACCAGCTCTGTTTACTGGGATGTCAGAGTTCAGGATGTGCACACATTGCTCTGTGGACGGCGAGTCCAAAGGTCACTATTTTTAGATGACGACCTCCATTCTCTAACCCATACCACACACACACACACGCACACGCACACGCACACGCACACACACACACAGCCTCAAACCGTCTGATATGTTTTAGTTTACAAAGTAATTGAGCCATGATCTGAACATCTGGTACAGTGCCAGAATATTAAATTGGTTAAGGCTAAGCAGCACTGCATGTACAAATGTTCTCATATTCAAGGGCTCAACCAGTTTTTGTATTGAATATCTCTATCTCTGAGACTGAACACAATAGACATTTATGATGCTAGGCCAGCCAGACCAGGGAGAATTAGGATGATGAAGTAACCATGGTACTTCAAAGGTTAAGAATTCCAATTTCTAGGAAGTCCCCTTCGCTGGCCCACAGCTAAACGTCTCAATGCACTATTGTTCCAAAATGGTTCTGCAACAATGGGAGCCGTATTTTCCTTTGAAACAAGCCATCCCCTTTCTCTGGGATACAGAGCCACACGGACTGAGACAAGCTGTGCAAGGATGGAAGAATTCAGATCTCATGTGAGGCTGAGCTCATTGCCCAGCCATGACTTTAACAAAAAGTTAACAACAGAAGTCTTACGGCAGCCGCCATGAAGCCAACTGGCACCCAGGAGAGAACTACAAACAGGCAGGAAGAGTGAGAGAGAAGAGGGGAGGGGAAGAGGGGAGGAGAACATGGATGGAGAAAGTGGGGTGCCTCAACACACAAATCACTAATTGCAGCATTATGATAAGTGGTACTGAGTTAGAGGAAAATGTCATTCCAGCACAGCGATCATTAATTATAATCCAAACTCATAACTTGAACCTATCATTGGAACTTCATGACACGTAATGGATGCCAGGGTCTTAAAACATATTAACCACTCGACCTCCGCAGGCTTAAAATTATATCGGGGGCACTCCCAACGAGAGATGGTTTTCGCCGAATAATTATAATCATCAGCACTCAAGCTTTCCAGCGCAATAAAACATGTTCCTATCCGTTTCTTCTGACATCCTAATCTCATCTGTTGGCACATGTGAAATGATATTGAACAGGGTGGGAGAGAACGAGAGTGAGGGCAGACATTTGTTTTATCACAAGTGATTAAACAGTCTGTTCAAGAGGCAGACATCAAAGTGGAGTGTAAAATATTCATGCTCAGTGTTAGGTGGAAAACAATGCAAATATGGTAATAGGCGTATCTGTGTAATCTGTCATGTCTGCCTGTACCGAAGCAGATCTGCTAGCTGGATGGCTGACGTACCATAGTCTTATAAAACAACCATGCGATGTGCCCTGAAAAATAATTAGCAGGCCACAGGGGCCGTCTGTGCCCATGGTGTGGGTTACATTGACACTATTTTCATCCCCGGTCAGATGACACCAGCTCTTTTGTCCAGTTATGTGTGGAGAATGCCTGGGAACCGAACGCCAAGGCTTGGACAGTGATACTGGGCAGAGACTTTCCCAGTATAACCCCTCACACACACACACACAACCCTGTTCTAGTGTCCCACTGTCCATCCAACTGGCCCTCACTCCCCATCCCCCTCATCCCCAAGTTTCCCCCTGTCCTGGCAGAAGCTCTGTTGTGCCCATATCTACCCCGACCCCCCACCTTCCATCTCCCCCACCCTCCAGGCTGATTACGTAAAGCCTGTCCATATCGGTCCCTGTTCTGCATAAAGGAGTCTGCTATTTCCAGATCCACAGCTCCAGCACAATGACAGATTTAAGAGCATTAATGGGCTCTGCCTTAGCATTCTGCCCTCACTGTAGCATTCCAAATACTGAGGGGTCACATAAAACAGCCAGGCTATTAAAGCTGCTGAACGTGTAGTCTCCAGTACACTCCTATTCTATACAAGCTGTTATTCTACACTGTTTAGTGTTTTAGTCTGTTTAAAGTAACATGGAAATTCATAGAACAGAATACATAAATCTTCCATAGCTTCTCAATCATTTTTAAAAATAATCAATATTTTTTAGTATAATTGAGTCCCAATCCATTAGGGTTGGCTGTACTATAGGTCTGGGCCAGAGCTGAGATCCAGCTGATGGGATGCACCTATGGGGAGTGTGTCTGAACACAAACAGTCCTCTGTAAGGCCCTGGCTGTGATTTGTCTCCCTAAGACACCCGTTTCCTCCTATCAGGGGGATCCTGTGCAGCCACTGGGCCAGCAACACAATGGGAGCGTTGTGCTCCTCAGGCGCAGGGGGACAGAGTCAACAGCTGAATCTCGGGAAGATGGCTCTCGGAATGCTTCACAGCAGTTGCTACTGTTGACTAATGGGAATATGAGAAGAGGGAAGGTGATCCCGATGCAGCGAAGAATGGCACACTGAAGAAGCAGCTGCTTGTTTTGTCATCTCAAAGAGGGAGAGCTCCACTTTAGACGGATCTAGCTACAACCCCCCATGCTGTTCTTGTTCTGTCAGGACTCCCCTGTCTCTCCTAACTCCTAGGAGGCAGTCGTGATGTGGTGTGTATGGGTTCTGTTTGGACTGCATACTAAATCCATCGTTCAGAGAAGGCAAGCTGGAGAGTGAGAGTGGAGCGTGCTCCCTGTGCCCCACACTTAGCCATGTCATTTAGCTCTGGGCTCTGTTCACTGGCCTGTCAGCAGAGGGGCAGTGCTGTGGCAGGAGAGAGAGAGAGGGAGAGGGGAGGGGGAGATGAGGGAGGAGTTTTTGGGGTGATAGAGGAAGGGGAGGAGTAGCAGAGCTGGTATCTTTTGGTAAAAGTTCACATGTCAGGCTGGCAGGCTGCCCGCGGCGTACAGCCTGAAAATCTATTTAACGTCTGCTTCACAGGGTGACAAGAGGTTTGATTGGCAGAGTGCAGAGAGCAGCTTTTGATCATGTGTCCTAACAAGTGATTCCAGCTCATGTCTCTTCAGCCTGAACAGCTCCACATTACCTATTCAAACAAAAGTGACAGACCAGAGCACTGCTCCACAGGGCTGGCAGGCCACGCCATGGGCCAAGAATGAACACAGGCACACACAGAGAGAGAGAGAGAGACAGAGAGAGAGAGAGACACAGAGAGAGAGAGAGAGAGAGAGAGAGAGAGAGAGAGAGAGAGAGAGAGAGAGAGAGAGCGAGAGAGAGAGAGACACACACACAGAGAGAGAGAGAGAGCGAGAGAGAGAGAGAGAGACACACACAGAGAGAGAGAGAGAGAGAGAGAGCGAGAGAGAGAGAGAGAGAGAGAGAGAGAGAGAGAGCGAGAGATAGAGAGAGAGAGAGCGAGAGAGAGAGAGAGAGAGAGAGAGAGAGAGAGAGCAGAGAGAGAGAGAGAGAGAGAGAGAGAGACAAGAGAGAGAGAGAGAGAGAGAGAGAGACAGAGAGAGAGAGAGAGAGAGAGAGAGAGAGAGAGAGAGACACACACACATACAGTGCATTCGGGAAAGTATTCAGACCCGTTGACATTTTCCACATTTTGTTTACGTTATAGCTTTATTCTAAAATTGATTAAATCGTTTCCCCCCCCCTCATCAATCTACACACAATACCCCATAATGACAAACAGGTTTTTAGAAATATTTGCTCATTTATAAAAAATAAAAACCCTTTACTCAGTACTTTGTTGAAGCACCTTTGGCAGCGATTACAGCCTTGTGTCTTCTTGTGTATGACGCTATAAGCTTGGTATTTGGGGAGTTTCTCCCATTCTTCTGTGCAGAACCTCTCAAGCTCTGTCAGGTTGGGGAGCATCACTGGACAGCTATTTTCAGGTCTCTCCAGAGATGTTTGATCAGGATCATGTCCGGGCTCTGGTTGAGCCACTGAAGGACATTCAGAGACTTGGCCCGAAGCCACTCCTGCGTTGTCTTGGCTGTGTGAACCTTCGCCCCAGTCTGAGGTCCTGAGAGCTCTGGAGCAGGTTTTCATCAAGGATCTCTCAGGAATTTGCTCCGTTCATCTTTCCCTCGATCCTGACTAATCTCCAAGTCCCTGCCGCTGAAAAACATCCCCATAGCATAATGTTATCACCACCATGCTTCACCGTAGGGATGGTACCAGGTTTGGCCGGGAGGCCAGCTCTAGGAAGAATCTTGGTGGTTCCAAACTTCTTCCATTTAAGAATGATGGAAGCCACTGTGTTCTTGGGGACCTTCAATGCTGCAGGATTTTGTTGGTACCTGTTTTGGTATCTGTACCTCGACACAATCCTGTCTTGGAGCTCTATGGAAAATTCCTTCAACCTCATGGCTTGGTTTTTGCACTGTCAACTGTGGGACCTTATATAGACAGGTGTGTGTCTTTACAAACCATGTCCAATCAATTGAATTTACCTCAGGTGTAAACAGTTGTAAAAACATCTCAAGGATGATCAGCAGAAACAGGATGCACCTGAGCTCAATTTCGAGTCTCATAGCAAACGGTGTCAGTTTTATTTTTGAAATGTAATCATATTTTTAATTGTCACATGTGTTGAATACAACGGGTGTAGACTTTACCGTGAAATACTTGCTTAAGAGCCCTTACCAAAATTGAGTAAAAAAAGTTAGCGAAAAATTCTACAAATGTAAATAGTATCACAAGAGGAATAAAAAACACAAGCATGGAGCTATACGCAGGGAGTACCACACACACACACACACACACATACACTCAAACCACTAAAATCCTCAAACAAACACAAATACAACAGCCACTGATCAAATATGTCACTTGTATCAATATAAGCAGGTTGTTGGAGTCAGATAGACAGAAGAGAAGGACAATTATTAAAGGAGAAGACACGAAGATGGAGCGCGAGTGGAAAGAAGAGGAAGAGAGAAACTAGCGGTTGTCTGATGTTTGGGGGACTGGGGAGAGGAGAGTAGAGGAGAGCTAAGTGTTTGAAGCGCGCCTCAAAACCTGCAGGTTCACCTCGGCTAGCAGCCAACACATTAAAAAGGCGACTGGGTCTCCAGCCTCATTGCATATGCATGGAGTCAGAGGCTCACGCCACAGATCATTATAACAAAGATTCCTATTAATTAGGTGGGATTAAACAGAGCCAGACGACAGGGCAGCTGGATAGAGGGGAGAGGGAACGAGAGAGAGAGCTTGTCATACTATATTATTTCTTAAGCAAACCTTTAAGTGAATCGTAAGAACACAACCAGATACTGTAGTCATGAATGAAAATGCCTTTCCACAAGAAATCCTGAGAATGACTAATAACAATGTATTACGCATATAGTTTCAAACGGTACAAATCACCTGTAGCCAATTTTACAGTGAGCTTCCATGGCTGAGACAGCAGGATTGGGGCAGAGACGGTGTTAGGACTAAGTCATGAGTTCATCACTATTAATCAGGCCAAAGGCTTGAAGCTGATCCTATTCTCTTCCAAAGCTTTCCCCATCCCTGAATCTCATTACACACCCTGTCGTAATAGAGGATAATGACCCTGCCCTTCCTTAGCACACAATGCTGATTACAAACTCACACTCACACTGCAGCACTGCCACAGACACTGGGATAACACATAGCCCAGAGACGGATTACAACTACAAGCAGAGGGATGGAGGGAGGGAGAGAGAGAGAGAGAGAGAGAGATAGATGGGGGAGCGAGAGAGAGAGAGAGATGGGGAGCGAGAGAGAGAGAGAGCGAAAGAGAGAGATAGAGATGGGGGAGCGAGAGAGAGAGAGATGGGGGAGCGAGAGAGAGAGCAAAAGAGAGAGAGTGAAAGAGAGAGAGAGAGAGAGAGAGAGAGAGAGAGGAAGGGGGAGATGGGGGAGCGAGAGAGAGAGAGAGAGAGAGAGAGAGAGAGCGAGAGAGAGAGTTTACTGTTCATTTTTATTGTTTATTTCACTTTTGTATATTATCTACCTCACTTGCTTTGGAAAAGTTAACACGTTTCCCACGCTAATAAAGCCCCTAGAGAGAGCGATGGGAGAGATATATATACTGATTGGCATTACATAGAGTATGACTGAGATTGAGAATCGTGCATTCAGATCACCCAACTAAACAGCACGATTTGACCACTCATGTCACACAGTGGAGGCCATCTGCTGCTGACGTGTGTGATCTCTTTCAAAATACTTCTACCTCAGAGAGGAAGGCTGTGATTTGGTGAACTGTCTCTGTGGATGAAGGTGCTGTGGCTTCCCACTGGTATGGTAATTAGTCAATAGGCCTTGCTGTGGTCCAGGTGCACTGCTAACCAGATACTCTGACTGACACGGCTAGCTTCTGTTGGCCATAGCCTGGCTCCTGTGAACCATAGTGTGGAGTGTGGACCTCCTCTCAGCTCCAAGGAGGTTGGGTTACTGCCTTGGGGAGAAGTCCTCACCCTTTCACATTAGCAACTGTTCATAGTGTCACAGGTCACCCAGGGTTGCATGTTACCCTCTGAGACAGAACCTCCACTATGCACACCTGTTCCCAGGGGGAACAGGACATCCCAACTCAATGGGGAGCGACCTCTCCTTCTCACTTCTTCTCCACAGACACACTCGAGTCATCACAGGAACACTGTGAGATAATGTGTACTGTTATACAGGCCAACCACCAGGTTGAACTGTAAAAGCAGTCTCTTTACATCAGAATATAGATGTTATGTACTGCAATCTCTAGTACAACCTAAAATGTAAAAAGCCTTGTGTATTTTTTCCATAAGGGAACATAGACCTTGTAACGGTCATCGTTGCATGAAGAATGTGTGGACCAAGGTGCAAGGTGTTCATTATTTTATTTAACTGAACACTGAAATAACAAAAATAACAACGAGAACAAGCGAAAACGAAACAGCTCTGTCTGGTGCAGACACAAAAACAGAAAACAACTACCCACAAAAACCCAGTGGGAAAAAGCTACCTGTATGGTTCTCAATCAGAGACAACGATAGACAGCTGCCTCTAATTGAGAACCACAGGCCAAACAACAAAGAAATACAAAACATAGAAAATGAACATAGAATGCCCACCCTAGTCACACCCTGGCCTAACCAAAATAGAGAATAAACGCCTCTTAATGGTCAGGGCGTGACAGACCTAGAACACGTTTCAATATCCCAGGTCAGTGTTGGGATTAGGGTTAGCCTGCAGCCCTGCCACACTCCTGCCTGAAACATGTCATTCAGTCTCACCGGCCTTTAAACATGGATTAAAATATAACAAGCTTTTAGCAGCAGCTAGAACTACTCCTGGCAAGACGACACTGCTGGCTAAACTGGCACAGGCAGAGATCTGGCGATGCCCAGGCAAAAAGGGGACGTTTGTGCGTGCATGCCTGTGTGTTGACATTCCCTGATGCAAGCAGCAAGTCTCTGTAACAGAGTACACTACAAAGAAGGAGACAAATATCTGACCGGCTTGAGTGCATCACTTTCTGACATGCCTCCGTGCACAGAAATTGCATTGTGCTCGACAGGCCACCGATAAAGAATGAAAACATGTCTCGGCATGCCACTCAATGCACAATAGAAAGAGACATTGGGAATTCATTAACTGCACGCAAATCCAATCCAGAGCTGGTTGTGCTGGCAAGGATTTGACCTGTCTGTATAGAGCCCAAAGGAACAGGCTAAAACCTAACAAACACAACTATCACCTGTCCTTGTCTTGGGGACAACACGGTGTTGACTCCCTATGACCATTATTCATACTTTAGTGCATCATAGGAAGCTGGTCTAATTGTGAATCCAACCAAGGTCACCTTGGATCTTCATAATGGAGGCCATTTTTCTTTTTCCCTTAATACCTTATACTGACATTTTTAACTCTTGACAAGTGGTGTCTGGAAAGCTCTCCATAAATAATGCATTTACAATACCTAGTAAATAAACATTGGGCACAATCGTTAGCCCTCCTGGCCACTGAGTCTAATAGAGCTTTTACAGCTAAGGTGGCTATTCAGCTTAATGCAGTCTTCACTGCTGGGAGGACATTTCATTCATTAGCGCAGTCACAAGCACTTAGAGCACTTTAAGGACCAGTGACAGAGAGGACGTAGCAGGGGTGGGAGGGCGGTAGGGCCGATGAGTATGGCCACTGTGGCGGGTTCAGGCACAGAGCACTGAGATGGCAGCCCAGTTAGGCAAAGTTGCGGTCAACTTAGGTCTGATTGGATTTGAGGGCAGCGAACCCTGACGACGATATACATTTAATCAACGTTTTGTTGGGGGACTGAAAGAGGCATGGCCGGCTGGCGGAAGGAGACTCTGTCATCGTCTGTTAGGACTGCTCTCTGTCCCAGTCCACAGCTTTACCATCGCTCAGTAGCAAATATGGCCTCTGGACTAGCACAACATCACACAATTATCTAAATGACACTTTCTGACTCATTCATCACTGAATCTAAGAGGATATACAAAGTCCAGTTTAAACAACTTCAATGTTAATGGTGTAGTAACAAGTGTCTACATTGTAATAGGTGAAACAGAGAGGATTCTTATGCCCTCTACCATTAAGGTCAGCAAGCTCAGTCTTGATCCATCATCACAATGAGATGAGATTCCTGACCAGGGACATAACAGGGAGGACTCAGTCAGAATAATGGCAGCAGATGGTGTCTAGCTCTGCTCTGAAGACTCCAGTGATCCAGACCAGTGGAGGGACTAAAGCAGGGTGGATTAGGAGGAACAGTTGTCTCCATGATACTGTAGCTTAGATAAGTGATATATTTAGCACATCGCTGCTTTGTCTTACATTAGCCAGGTCATTAAGGCAACAAATGGCTCTCCAACCTCCTGGTTTGCCCGTAATGGGTTAATCCTGCCCTTTCAAGATGCTCACAGAGGCTCTCTATAAACACTGACATAGATTATGAATGGTAACAACAGTTACCTACCCGCCTGCCCTACACACTGTACTCTGTAATATCCCTTCTGATGTACAGCAATCACACAGTCATCTCTACTGATGGAATTAGTGTCAAGCGTCCATAAGGACACTGAATCTCTCCATTCCAGCAGCTTACAGACGACATATTGAACTTCGTGAGCCTCTTGTCTTGTTCTGTGTTCTCAGAAACTAATTTCCTCCAACAAGGGAGTTTATTTAGGTGGTGTTGATGCATGGCGCATGAGGCAGGGCCAGGCTCTTTTATTAACAGGAGATTAAAACAGCTGTACTGCACGTTGAAGCACTCTCTCCTCCCTGCGCTAACATACGGCCCTGGATTACCAGCTGCACTTGACCATTTAAATTACTGCAACAACCGGCCCTCACCAGCTGGGGCTCATTACCATACCGCCCGCCTTCGCCACAGAGGGCTCAGAGGAGTGCGCCCGCCGCGGAAAACAACCCCATCAGAAACCAGAGACATATGAGAGATGTCCTCTGTGCCGAGGGAAAGGTATCATCTCTGGAAAAGTCAAGGGTATGAAACTAACGATACCATTAAGACAACAGGGGAAGTAATACTAGTTAAGACACTGTTTTTACTATTAAACACATAAGTCAACAATATAATAAATAATGAATCTGAAGAAATTATCGTAAATCTAATATCTAACATTGCTAAAAATCTAATATTGTTATTAGGAATATTGGAAATTGGGATGGAGATGGCTATCTACTGAATAATCCAGGATAGTTGATACTGTGCAAAGACCACCAAACAAACACTTTATAAAAAAGAAAGCGGCAAATTATTTTTAAACAAATGGACGTCTAATTTATTCGTGTGATGTAGCGCTTAAGCTAAGAGTTCCCCAGACGCTGAATGAGACACCAGCGTTCCCAGGGGGCTCCAAGTCTGATTGAATACTACACTATACTACTAGTGTGGTGCTAATTAAGAATGGGGGAAATGTTGTAGCGGTTCTTTCAAACATTGGTTTTTCCGCTGTGCGTTCTTCTTACAGTCTGCAGCCTGGGGGAGAGAGTTGGTTACCATAGGGTGACAGAAGGTTCTGTTGGGTACTGTGAGATACCATATAGGACTAGGGAGTGGAGGGTTACCATAGGGTGACAGAAGGTTCTGTTGGGTACTGTGAGATACCATATAGGACTAGGGAGTGGAGGGTTACCATAGGGTGACAGAAGGTTCTGTTGGGTACTGTGAGATACCATATAGGACTAGGGAGTGGAGGGTTACCATAGGGTGACAGAAGGTTCTGTTGGGTACTGTGAGATACCATATAGGACTAGGGAGTGGAGGGTTACCATAGGGTGACAGAAGGTTCTGTTGGGTACTGTGAGACACCATATAGGACTAGGGAGTGAAGGGTTACCATAGGGTGACAAATAGTTATTAAGTACATTTGATATGTGAGGAAATTATGAAAATTAGGTACTATATGGTACAGTAAACTGAATGAATTAAATTGGCACATGTATCACTTTTACAGTTTTTTACAATCCCTTTGGCACTAACTTCAGAACCTTGTAGTCATTTTTCAAAACTCTAGACACAAAACTCAAAACGGTCATCACTTGTAACACAGGCTGTCCAATGTTCAAAACATTGCATTGTGCATTCATATCTTTAAAGAAACCTTGCACTGGCAGAATCATTGTTTCAAATAACTCATTTATCATGAAATACCAAAGGAACATTAATTTAGATCACCCACATACAAGATACCGATAGTTTCACTGTGTAGTTGTTCGTACAATCATTAAATATTGTAGTACAAAATATGTTATACATGTTTCATTATGTTACTACACGTAAATACATCACTGTAAAAGGACTAGTAGAGAGAATACTACAGACACAGTGGAATCATTGAACAAAATCTGAAATTTATTGATGAAATTCAACAAAATCAATTACGGGTTTCTTTGAATCAAAGCCAAAATAATTAGCTCCAAAAAAAGAAGGAAACGACTGTACTTGTGTATTTCCCTCAACTCTGTCTTGTGGATTTGGCCACAGGTTCATCACAATGGATGTTTTCGTTAGCCAAACATCTTGGGAAGAATCTTCGGCAGGGCGAATCCAGGCCTGACACTGGCCTGCCGTGATGTCATTGCATGGTGAATCCAGGCCTGACACTGGTCTGCCGTGATGTCATTGCATGCGTTATCCATGGCCTGGAGAAGGGTGGCTTGTTCGTGAGGGCGCCTATCATATACCTTCCACCTCCATGTGGAGAAAAATTCCTCAATCGGGTTTTAAGAAAGGAGAGTACGGGGGTAAGTACAGGGTGGCAAACCATGCTTGCACCATTTGAAATGGTGGAACCTGACATTATCCCACACAATGACATAGGTCATGCCATCAGCTCTACAGACCTGATTTAGCCCATCAAGGAAGGTTACATTCAAACAGCGAATCATGTGGCTGCCTGCAACTCAATACATAGAGTATATAGAGTAGAGAGCTTTAGTTGTTGTTCGACCTACCATTAGAACGGGCTTGATGCATAATCTAAGCAACTTTGACCGTGGTATGATTGTTGATGCCACACATGGTGATTCCAGCATCTCAGAAACAGCTGCCATCCTGGGATTTTTATGCACTACAGTCTCTAGAGTTTACAGAGAATGGTGCGATAAACAAAACACATTCAGTGAGCGGCAGTTCTGTGGGCAAAAACACCTTGTTAATGAGAGAGGTCAGAGGAGAATGTCCAGACTCATTCAAGCTAACAGAAAGGCAACAAATGCTCAAATAACAGCTGTTTAAAACAGTGGTGTGCAGAAGGGCATCTCTTAACGTACAACACCGTGAATAATTCAGGCTGTTGTGGAGGAAAAAGGGGGTCCTACCCAGTACTAGATAGGTGAACCTAATAAAGAGGCCGGTGAGTGAACAGTAATGTCAAATCTGAAAACATGGTCTGGAAAAGTGGTACATGGGACCATAGAAACAGTGTCTGATAAAGAATGATGATGAAATATTACATCCATAGATAATGAAGTCCAATTGTTTCATGTTCCACGGTAATTGGTGTCAATGGATCTCATTATCCTGAAACTTTCATGATCTTAACATGAAATATTGTTAGTCAGTTTCCATAAAACTATGCATTAAGAGTAACGCAACAGTTACATATCATTTTGAGAAGTTGTATCAATTGATAGTTAGATCATTGTAATGAAATGAATAGACAGTCATCTCAGATGTAATGTAATTGCATTTTGAAATGGTAATACTTTGATGTTAAGTTGTGTCATTTTGAACAGGTGATTTTAGTTCAATGAACAAATTATCTTAGCTTTATGTGTATTGTATCCAAGCAATTGGGAAAAGTGTTATTTTTGAAAAATTTGCATTTTAATCATTGGTTGTGAGTTTTGTGTCTAGAGTTTTGAAAAATTACATCAAGGTTCCGAAATTAGTGCCAAAGTGATTGTAAAAAACTGTAATAGCCTGGACTAATTTTGTCTGTAGGTGCAGTCTTCTTTGACTGATGAATGCGTCCCTTAGTGAAGAGCTTTTTGTGTTGAAGAATATAAAGGTAATGTTCCTGGCATCAGGTCGGTGGCATGTGTTTTATGGCCTGACAGTTTGCCTTGGCAGTGGGGGGAGACCACACTTAAGCTGAGGTGTAGTGCCACCCACTCTTTGTCTCTGTGGAAAGGGTTCAGAACAAACTGGAAACACAGTCACGTCAGTCCTCCCTGCCTCTGTGTGTGTGTGTATGTGTGTGTGTGTGTATGTGTGTGTGTGTGTGTGTGTGTGTGTGTGTGTGTGTGTGTGTGTGTGTGTGTGTGTGTGTGTGTGTGTGTGTGTGTGTGTGTGTGTGTGTGTGTGTATGTGTGTGTGTGTGTGTGTGTGGGTGTGTGTTTAATTAAAAGAGAGAGTGAGTGGGAAAGAAAAAACTAAAACGATAGAGAAAGAGAGAGGGAGGGAGAGGAAAAGTTTGAAGCCATTTGAAAAAGGAAGCATTCATTCACACTCCCTCACACACACATATGTACGCATACACACAGGTACTTAGTGTCCTACCATCTTGCTCTGACTTTGTCATCTCCTCCAGCTTCTTCTGCTTCAGTGTGTCCACCACGTCGGCCAGGCTTCCTTTGCGGCGCTCCGGAGTTCCGAACGCAGATCCGCTCAGCAGGTCGCCACGCTCCCGGGCCCCCTCCTCAGGCTTGTGTGGGGAGGTTGAGTTATTCCGGAAGGAGTACAGGGAACATACTTTATTGCTGTCAGATTCCTGTAAGAAAACAGCAGTTGGGAGGGGATGGGGAAAGAGAAAGGGGGTTGGATTTAATCATTAGTATTTCCCTTTGTATTCTCTGTCTCTGAGTTTTATCGGCTGTTGACAGTTGATGTAGTCAAATGCATTGATTGCTAGTTCTTTGGTGGCCCAGGGCGATTTGGCCATATCAAATGACTCCTCTCTGGCTTTCATACAACAACAGCTCCTATCAAATGATATCTGGCAAGTGAAAATAGTGTAGTGAAATGATGAGGGACACTTTCAGAAGGCATAGCCATAATGTGTGTGTGTGTGTGTGTGTGTGTGTGTGTGTGTGTGTGTGTGTGTGTGTGTGTGTGTGTGTGTGTGTGTGTGTGTGTGTGTGTGTGTGTGTGTGTGTGCGCGTGAGTGTATGCGTGTGCTCAGGCACTACTTTACCTCCGGAGAATCTACACAGAGAAACCTCCCAACTATAATTTCTTAAATTGCGTTTGAGTGTACATTTGTGTTGGGGTGAGTGCTGTGTAATTTGTTCATTTTCGAGCGGAGGCCTATTCTCAGCTGAGTGCTGCGGGCCATCGTAAATCTGTGTCCTGTCTCAGGCTGTTGTTGTTTTTCAGTCCCACCTGTGTGTGGTTTAGTATTTAACTAAGGGTCCTGTCTGAGACTGATGGCTAGGTGCTCTCTGTACACAGAAAAGGAGCAGGAAGAGAATGAGAGAGAGAGAGAGAGAGAGAGAGAGAGAGAACTTGGGTCATGGCTTCTCAGACACAAGGCTGTTTTAATTATAGCTTGCAGAGAGTGAGGAGACAACAGGTAATTCTGCTGTCAAGAGTTGAACCCTTTTACCTCTGTGTATTCTCACATCTGCTCTGTGTGTCATGTATAACACTGCCTGATCTGTCATTTAACAAAAAAACAACACAATACCTTCAACACACACAAAGGAGGAAGCCATTCTACTGAAGGACACACAGATAACGGTGAAAGTGAACAACCCAAGAAGAAAGGAACATCAAGAAGGTAGAATGTTGAGAAGTGGGTGGGATCTGCTGATATTCCCAAAGAACATGGAGTGATGTACAGTACACTGGGCATTCCTGTTGCAATCTTTTATCCAAGCTTAATATCCTCAGACAGGCAGAGGAGTCAGAGAAGTGGTTCAGTTCAGTACCAGGGCCCGGGGTGGAGCGGCAAGGTCTACACCCAGCACAGGGCGGGCAGGATGGGGGTGATTATGCAGGGGTGGCTGTGGCTATGCCAGGGCCAGTGGAGGGTGCTTGTGGGGAGTGGAGCGGCGCTGGGTTAATCAGCTGGCGCAGGTTCAGGGCACAGCCCACACAGACGCATGGCACAGCAGTGGAGTCAGGTAATCAGCAATGGCAACACTTTCAGCCTTCTCGCCGTCTGCCTCTCTCCCCCCCCTCTCTCTCTCTGTCAATCCCTCCTTCTCCCCTCTCACACTCCCTCTCCCATGTGCCATCTGTACCAAGTCAACTTGAGCTGACGGGATCTCGACACTTCACTTTTCCAATTTCAATGTTTACAATTTAATGGTAAAAAGTAATTGTCACACAGGGCCAAGGCCATGGCAATCCACAGCCAACTGTGATGTGACAATGGTGGGGAAAACGAATGTTGCTAGCTTTGAAGTACATTTGTGTTCGTCTTTTTATAATTAACCTCCAGACTTGTCATGGCCCCATGTTCTAGTCCTCCTTCCTTGGCCTCATGTCGCTCCTCAGTACGAAACCACAGCCTGACACCACCATCCATCTGATAGACTCTACTCAGACTAGAGCTTTGACACAACCCTTCAATTCACAAGGTCTCCACCATGTCTCGCTGTATTTTCTGTTCAACGCAGAACAATCAACCAGAACAAGATCATTTTACAGCTGGCTTACACAGCTGTCTTATAGGAAAGGTTTTTAATGTATAATAAAGGATTTATTGTGGCAACAGATGTTATATATATATATTGGCTGGTTTTTCTCAAGTTAAAAAGGCATCAAAAACTTTAGTTTTTCATATCTGGATAAAATAATAATAATTGAAGTAATGATCAACTGAAAAGGATTTGACATTATGCAAACTAAATGCAAGCATTTCCTCCCTCAGATCCAAAATGAATAGAATGAACTTTTATACGGATCCTTTCATTCTATCAAGAGGCTGTCGAGTGATTGCAGTGAGTAACAGGAGACAATGCACAAAACATTCTTTCAAATACTATTCTAATTACCTTCATCACTAACGGCCCTGTGATCCAATTAGAGCCTGTCAGAAGAGCGGACCACCTGAGCAATCTCCTGACTGTCATTTACATACTGGACGACAAGAACAGTGTCTCCAGACCGCCCAGCATCCTTAGAAAACAAGTCGGGACAAAGGGGCTGGGATGGGGCTGGGAGTGGGACGTGGGTGGGCAGGAGGAGTGGGGGGCAGCGACTCTCTCCCAGCAGCCACTGCAGTGTGGAGGGGTGGCCCCTGGAAGGCTACTTCAGAGCCCCTCTGGGTCTCTTTACTGCAGGCCCGTCTGTCACAAACAGCCACCTGCCTCCCCGGCTACAGCCCACAAGTGCCTCTGTTCTTCTCTCCTCCGCACACATCAAAGCAGCTCCACAGATTGTCTGGGGCCTGCTGCAGATGTACACAACAACACATATTGTGGGAGATGTTTCTTTGATGACAAAAATAATGCAGCCTGAAGAAGAAGCGTAGCAACATTCCGTTCTGTCTTAATTTATCAGACTGTGGTATTTAATTTTTATTGGGATGCTGTGTAGTGTAATACACGTTTTACTGTTGATGTCACTGGGTCTGTTCAGCCTAATAATAACCTGTAGCTGATTATAGTTGGTTTGGTGCTGCCTATCTGAGGGTCCCAGGGTCCCTACGGCTTCACAGTATTAGAGACAGTACCCGTGGCTGGGAGGAGGAGGCAGGGGCTGGGCATGTGAAGAGTTCCCTTTTACAAGCACAGAACAATGGGTGGCTGTTGAGCCTGTATCTTGGCCCCAGTGCATCCTGGTCCAGAGAGAGCCTCCAGTGAGGGAGTCAGGCGGCTGAGGGGCTGAGGGGCCCAGGCAGGCCCTCTAGAACAGATACCCTCTCAGAGACTTTGTTCCACTGTCGTATTGTCTCCCTATTTATAGTTTCATAAAATCTGTGTGTGACGCTAAAATGCAACTCAATACGTTGTTGTCCTCTTCTTTTAGAGTGGGGAGGATCTCAAGACAATACGTTGTTGTCCTCTTCTTTTAGAGTGGGGAGGATCTCAACTCAATACGTTGTTGTCCTCTTCTTTTAGAGTGGGGAGGATCTCAAGACACTCGTGAGAGCTTAGACTTCAAAGACAAGTGCTTGGCAGAACGCATGGTCTTAAGTCTTCATTGAAATTGTTCCGAGGGCTCTGTTGTGACCGTGTCCTTGTCGGAGAAATTCCTCTCTGCTAGGGCATAGTGACAAGACAGTTTTGTGTGTGTGTGTGTGTGTCAGGCTTACTCACACTCAGAGGCTAGACAGTGGTGAAAGTCATTAATGGTGAAGGTCACCAACGGAAAATTCAGAACATTGTCTGGAATCTACCTCACCCCTGACAACGTTGGAAAACAGACCGCTGTTGTACAGAGACAATAATACGGTACCCTCTGAAACCTTCTGATGGCTTGCCTGTCACCTACAGTAAATAGTGAATGGTACACTGAGTCATTACAGTAGACACTGAGTATTACAACAGTAAGGCAGCTAGCTATAGACCCTGTATCAGATAGATCCACAAAGAAACGGCTAAGACATATTACTCTTCTTTATTCCGGATGTATGTTTTCTAGGAATTACAAGATGTATCAATGATTCCTCATTCCTACTTACATTATTACTTTTTTAAATTAGCAGTTGTAATATGGCTACTAGTCAACTGGTCTACAGGGTGGTGTCTCTCACCATGCGCTGCTGGGCTGACACCATGCTGTCCCAGTCACTCTCTGGAGGGACACTGCTGAGGGGCTGCAGTTCGTCCATGGAGCCCTTGCTGTGGAGCAGGCTGTGCAGGGGCAGCTGGGGCGTCCCGTGGGCCTCGGCACTCTCCTCCTTATCCCAGGACAGGTGGTCCTGACTCATGGCTTCCTCCCCATCGGCGACGGAGGCAAACGGAGAGGTGGCTTGCTTGGAAGACATTATTCTGCTGTGGAAGAGAGAAAGAGAAAAGGACAACCGATCAGAAAACTTCAAAGCCTCATAGTTAAAAGTCTGACAGTTTTATGACCCCGGGACGACAAAACAGCTGATGTCAAATTGTATTTATGACAGGTATGCTGGATGTTTCACCATCCTCACATCAACCTACACCTGTTGGTGCCCTGAAAAACAATGTTGGACCTGACTCAAAGTTGGAGAAATCCTATCAATGGTCATGTGGCCTGCTGAGGAGGTGTGAGAGCAGGCCATGGGGCTTCTCCTAATCCTTTGTTTAATGTAAATGGTGGAGATGAGGCTGGAGCGGTGCCTGTGTCTGGGCCAGGCCCAACACTCCCTCCCTCCACCCAGCCAATGATTAGGCCGCTAAGAGGGTTACTATACCACATAACATGCTCTCATTGAAGCTCTAACACAGCCCCACATAGTGTCCCAGTCAAGCCCCAGTCAATAATGACCCTAGATAAAGGTAAACATGACAACACTACTCTCTATCGCTCCAAATTCAGATAATGCCTTAAACCGCTTTTGTTTATGATAAACAATTATAAGGAGATGACGAGTCATAGTAATGTGCTTGTCCTCTTAATTAGCAGAAGAGCCTTAATTGATTGAATTGAACAGTTGACAGAACGATCCTGCCACCAAACACAACACCAACCCCAAGCTGCTTCCTTTCTACTTCCACTCTCCAAATTAGCAAACGATTAACTTTTCAGTGCTACACTATTTCTCCAGGCCAATAAATCCTACTTAAGCAGCTTGGAAATCAGATCCTGGCAGTGGAAGACAGAATTTACAAATCTGTCACACACTTCCATGAATATTACAGTGAAGAGTGTACTTGACATATCAGGTGCAAAGAAAACAAATGCTAACAGTGTTTAATTTTTTTACGTAGCTTAACATTTCCCCTCATAGAATTTTACAGCTAATTTAGCCTCTTCTTACAATTACAACGCCACCCTCATGCTGTGACCTACAATTACTGAAATGAATACTGTGCCAGAAAATCTAATTATACGATTGGTATTAATAAGATAATAATATGGCATTCCTACTGATCTGAAGTGGGGAAAAGGAGCCAGTTCATATTTACTGGTCATTTTCTTTCCCCCACGCCCCTGATCTGCCTCTATCTAAGCTGCTGGGTATTTAACAATGAAAACAGCATGTGAGCCTCAAGTCTAGGTCTCATCTCTGCTGTAGCATCTTCTATGCCAGGGAGAGGCAGGGATGGGCAGGGGAAGACAGGGAGAGAGGGAGGGGAGCTCAAGGTGTGAGAAATCTGTCCCATTCTCATCTCTTCCACAGGGTCACTGTGACAGAGGTTTAGCCACCCAATTATCTAGGCTATGGCTGGAGGAAGGAGACAGAGAGGTTGGTATTCTAGGTCAAGGGCTGTGGTGTGATCGTGTCCTTGTGTTGCCTGCTGGGAGGACCATGAGACAGACAGACAGACTCCACCGTACCTCACCAGACTCTGCCAAATTAATGGCATGGGGTTCACAGAGGGCTCAAAACAAACTTGACACAGGGAGAGATTAACACACAGTTTGGTGTTAGAATAATCTGATCAAGAGTCTATGTGCTTCAGACACTCCCCTTACGTGAGGATTGTGCACATGGCATGCCGCTGTTAGGCCCGACAGCGCTCAGCAGCCTCAGCTCCACTAAAGAATGACTAGTTCACTTGAAGCCGTGCCATCCTTTTACACACAGCGCTGAACAGCAGAGCAGACTGGCACTCTCAATGTGAACTGTTAAATACAGTTCATTAACTGAGTTCAGAGCCAGCACATTACTGTATTTCACAAGGCATTACAATAAAGAGTGTTGAAAACACATTCACGTATTAGGACATCCAAGTCTTACAGGCTGGCAGGCAAACCCACGCACACGCACACACATACACACACCTAAACACACACACACACATACACCCACCCACACACACACAGAGGCACGTAGTTGTATATCAGTATTTTTGGTGGTGGTTAGGGTGAAAATGGGAAAATGGCAGCCAATGTTAATCACCCAGGCCCCAGCAGCTGTGTCAACAGGGCCAGTCTGTCAGGTACCGTAGTGCTGGGAGGGAAGGAACCTCACTCTCTCTCAGATCGGCCTGTGATGTCTTCTGTTTTCTCTAGAGAGACCCAGCTCTCAATTTTAATCAGACGATAAATTGTTTCCTGTAATTATATGAGAACTAATTCTCAACTGGCCTACCTAGTTAAATAAAGGTGAAATAAAATAAATACAAATATCAAATAGAAAATGGTCTCGAAATTGAGAGTGTTAATCCGAAATCTAAATTCAGAGCAAAGTTCAGAACTTGCATGTTGAGAGTGATGGTGTGCTGTGAGGAAGATGGGGGTGGAGAGAGGTTTGAGAAGGGGGAGGGGGGTGGGCTCGAGTTAAGAGATTCCGCCACATTTTTTATTCATGCATCCAAAAAGCCCGGGCCTCCAGCACAACAAGCTCCTGTCTTCAATGGAGTGCGAGAGTGAAACAAAGCACTTCTTTTGTATGACACAGTAAATCAAGTGGTATTATTTTACCACTAAAATATTCAGTCTCTCAGGCACTTTTACCCCGGTCTCCAGCCATCAGTCAAGCTGCTGAGGCGTGAGAGAGACAGAGTGAATAGGGCTGACTCCATCCTCCTGTAACATGTGTCTACAGCAATCTTGTTAGAAAATGCAACAGATCTGCGGCAGGCTCCGTAACAGTATTTGTCAGTGGGTTAATAATTTATTAGCAGAGCTGGGAGGGCTGCGCTCAGCTAAAGAGAGCACAGAGCGAGGGTGCCCCACCCCCCAACCTCTCAGAGGCCCTATACAATACCAGCTCTCATTATTGAAGGGAGAGAGAGGGAGGGATATTGCAATAAGTCTCAGAAAATGTCAGAGGGCAACAATATGTATATTATATAGTCCCCAAAGCCTATGCTGGGATATAATGGTACACAACGTGAGCGTTTGATTCCAGAATTGTTTGAATGAAACAATAAAACATAAGGTGTTTCATAGAGTAGGAGAGCAGCTGGGGTCCAGGTCCACAGTGGTGATTGAGAAACATTGAATAACAGAGTATCCAAGGCTCTGGTGAGACACTCATAAAAAGGCTCAATACAACAACCTGTTTATACATTGTATTCTAACTACACTGCATTCTGCACTGCTGCTATTCCTTTACCCTTGTCAATAATGTAATGTGTTTCTCTAGTAATGAAGCCCAATATGTGCCTTTGTGTACATTGAGCAGTGAGAATATGGCAAACTGAAGAAGCCTCTCTGGTGTGAATTCTTGACAAGCCGTCTCCCCTCATGCTTGATTACACAATAACAATGGACAGCTAACAAACCAAACTAATCAATAAGAGCATGACATGTTGCCTGCCTTCTCCCAGACAAAACCCCAGTGACTTTGCAGAGGAAAGAAAGAGGAAACTGTGAAAGAGAGAAAGGGTCTTTAAATAGCTGACAATACTGGCCACATTTAAAGGATTAGGAGTGAAGGCTCATATGGCCTGGAATGCTTTGAGTCATGAATTGTTGCCACTGATAATGTTTCATCACGCGACAACCTGTGTTTAATTGGTTAGCATTAGAGAACCCTAGGTCTTATGACTGGGCCGTGTGTCTGTGGCTATCGCATTTCCTCCTCTATCGTAACAAGCTCTGACTTTCAGCCCGCTGTCGCTGCTCTTTCACGCTGCTGACCTTTTATAGACAATGGTGATAAGTAACTCCACACCAGCCCCCCCCCCTTCGCCCATCGCCTGCCTCGCGCCCCACAACCCCCACACCTCTTCCCTCTCCTCCCAGCCTTAATCACAGGTCACTTCAGCAGAAAAATATTAGCCCCCTTAGCCCCCTTACCCTCAGACACCACCAACCAATTTTCTTTGTGGGGGAATAAGGAAATACGTTGTTAAAACAAGAGGACCATTGTTTGAAGACATAACGATAGGTACGCTGGATATGGCAACAAGCCGCTTTATGACTGAGCTTCAGGTTTCCATGGGTAACGACGTGCAGGCACACACACACACACACACACACACACACACACACACACACACACACACACACACACACACACACACACACACACACACACACACACATACACACACACATACACACACACACACACACACACACACACACACATACATACACACACACACACACACACACACACACACACACACACACACACATACACACACACACATACACACACACACACACACACACACACACACATACACACACACATACACACACACACACAGACACACACACACACACACAAATGCAGAAAATAAAAGGTATAAATGATAATGATTTGGGGAAATATTCCTTAATGGAATCTTTTGATTTTCTCTAAAGAAAAATCTAAAGTTATTTGAAAACAAAGGCATTTCAACAGAAACGGACAATTGGGTGAACATCTAAAAAGCATGAAGTCTTTAGACAACATCGACTGGAACAAAGAGATTAGGTCAAATATGAATATTACATCATACTAACAATGGAAAACTAAACATGTAAATACGAGCTGTTATCGCAGGCCAGCACAAGAGCCATTTGGTGCACCTAATGAAATATCATTGTAGATGTAAATACATTACACACCATGCTGGTGAAGGCACTGTGAGAACATGGTCAGAGCATCACAGTCTACACAAAGACGATACAGGCTTTACTCCAGAGCACAAGTCAGGGCTCACACACATAGTGGGAGAGAGAAATAGGTCATATAAGTTATAGTATTCAATTTAGTTTAAGCAATCTACAATACATTAGAAAAAACTCATTTGAGGACTGAAGGCCATATTTCCTTACATTTGAAAATATCTTTTGAATTTCCTTGCAATAGACACTCAATATTGTCTATATTTTACAGATGGATAGAGCCAGGCTCATATGAGCCTGAGACTGGCTGTACAACGTGCAAAGGGAAACAAATATGTCTTCCTCTAGAGGTCTTTGTAACATCCTATTCCCCCACTGTTGTCCCAGGTGACATAGCAGGGATCCACAGGGTCTTCACCTGGCATAATATGTTGCTACCTCACAGCTCCCAGCTGGAAAATTACTGACACACTCACTGCCGTTTAGCACAATTAAATGATCGCCTTCCATTGTGACTGTGTTTGAGATGAACCTGGCACCCCATACATAAACATATAATAATGATTCAGCTTCTACCGCTCTCCTTCCCTCTCTATATAAAGCACACACACACACACACACACACACACACACACACACACACACACACACACACACACACACACACACACACACACACACACACACACACACACACACACACACACAGACACACACACACACACACACACACACACACACACACACACATTCCACAGCAGCTAACACTACCTTTGAGACCCAGTAAACGAAAAATCAACTCCTTACTTCCTACTGTAAATTATAAAACAGTTACAATATTCACAGTTTATTTATGATAATCAGATTTATTTTACATTATTTAGATTTTATGGATTCTACAAACAAATGGCTCTGCTAGATATTATAGCTTTTTTTTTAAAAAAAAATATATATAGAGATGTTCATATTAAAAGTTAAAATGAACATCTCACTTCCATGATATCTATTTCAGACAATAATATAAAAATGTAATCCAAGGAGAAAAATTCAAGTGGACGAAGTAATTATGGGTAATGATAGAAAAATATTGCAAATGGCTGGGGAAATACATACACCCTAACAACGTAGCTGGAGAGAGTTGTTCCTCTATAAATGTTGACCTTCCCCCTTCAAAAAGTCAACTCAATTACACAAGCACTTCATCCCCACTTCACTCACTCTCCTGATGCTTTCTCTATTAGAAACCAACGTAGTTACTCCGTCTAAAACCCACACTCAAAAAGACAGCCACCCAGAGCAAATTAAGCAAGCCTCCTCAAGTGCACACTTTAGATATAGAGCATAGCATCCGTAATTACTTTGCACAGTAAATTATTTGCAATAATATCCTGTTGGAGGAGCCGTCTTCCGTCTCACTTTAAACACTTGTGCAGCTGGATTAGTTAGACAGCCTGGTTGGTGTCCTGCCCCCCTTTGCTAGCTGCTAGGCAGAGCCTGACAACAGAGGCTGGTGCAGGTGTGAGAGCGCTGAAGTGGCTCTGTCTGTCTGTCTGTCTGTCTACCCAGTGAGGGTCGAGGAGCACACACTTACAAACTGAGCCGCTCGTCTCCACCGATGCCCCCCTCCGCCACTGGCCCTCTTCCTCCCGATCCAAGAGAGACAACTCCAGCGCTGGATGGCATAACACCTCCTCAGTTCACCAGGAGCCAGAGGGGTACACACACTCACACTCTCTTTCTCTCTCACACAGATACACACACACTCTCACTCACTCTCTCTCTCTCTCTCTCTCTCTCTCTCTCACACACACACACACACACACACTCTCTCTCTCTCACACACACACACTCACACTCCCTCTCTCTCTCTCTCTCACACAGATACACACACTCTCACTCACTCTCTCTCTCTCTCACACACACACACACACTCTCTCTCTCTCACACACACACACACACTCCCTCTCTCTCACACAGATACACACACACTCTCACTCACTCTCTCTCTCTCTCTCTCACACACACACACACACACACTCTCTCTCTCTCACACACACACACACACACTCTCTCTCTCGCTCTCTCACACACACACACACACACACACACACACACACACACACACACACACACACACACACACACACACACACACACACACACACACACACACACACACACACACACACACTCTCACATGCACAATCACACACACTCACGAACACACGCTGACAGGCCAAGCGTCCAGTGCATTACTTTTCCCATCTGTTCCACAGTACTCTGTCTCAGAAGGCATCCACGAGGAGGAGAAGTAGAGGACAGAAATAGAGGACAGAACTAGAGGACAGCCAAGAGCAGCACACATAGGAGCAGCACCCACAATAAAGAACAGCACCAGAACTACTGCACCACCTCAGAACTACCACTCTCTCGTCCAGCCAGCAGTCTGGCTCTAAAGAGATTGAGAGGCAGAAGAATCAACTTGTTTTTTCCTTCCCTCTCTTTCTCTGTCTCTCTCTCTCTCTTACACTCCCCCGCTCCCTCTCTCTCTCTCTCTTACACTCCCCCGCTCCCTCTCTCTCTCTCTGAACGTGTAGAGGTCTGGGCCTTCTGGGTGATGCAGTTCCCAAAGTGCCTTCTGTCACTGCCACTGCAGTTAAGCAAACTTTACAGCCAGTCAAGCCATCAACCAACACAGGCTATTCGCTGAGCAACAGTGGAGCTTTGTGGCTCCCCTCCCAGTTGACAGTAAGTTATGAGCCCTTTGTGAGTGCAGGGGAAGGAAAACAGAGATCGGAATTTGGCAGGAACATAATAATACAGAATTCTCCTGTCTGTGGAACCTGAAGTTTTCATGGAAACAATCAAGCATTGTTGGAGTAAAGAAAAGCGACTGACAGATGAAATATAGTGGGGGGCCTTTTAGGAAAACAGTCAACAAAGTGCCATTCAGGCCAGGGCCTTTCTGTCATTTATAAAGATAACTTCTATGCACTTGAGAGTTTAGAGCAAAGAGTTCAGATTGAACAAACCAATTGTAACATCTCCCACAGTCCACAGTGCACAGAGCTGTGGAGAGGGCTGGGGGTGCCAAACAAGTAGGCTGGGGGGCTGCCAGGCATCACAAGGTTCCTAGAGATACACAATGAGTATATAGGGGACAGAGAGGGAGGAGAGAAGAGAAGGGGGAGAGGAGAGAAAAGGGGCCCCTGAAAAAACGCAGAGAGCCGCCCCAAAAGAGCAGGAACAATGGCTAATTTTGAAGGAGTCATTTTGCAGGGGGACAGAAAAAGAGAGGGACAGTGGAGACACAGAATGGATTATGAAAGGAGGGGGGGGGGGGGGGGGTATTCTTCTGCATGGCAGGAGAACTGTGGGCCTCAGTCTTTGGCCTGCTCCTTATGAGGTCATCACTGGCAGCCATTGCCCAGAAAAGTTTGGTTGGTACAACTGCCGTTTGGACATCTGGAATGTCGGCACACAGTGGCCTGCTTTCTCCGCAACTATCCTGATTCTTTTCTTTTCCAAAAATAGGACGCTTCGCCAGCGCTGGTCACTCAATTTGGAAAATGTACAACGTCTAATGAAAAGAATAGCAGTTTTGTTCTCTTTTATTCTCATCTCATAAATGGGAATGAGGAAATTACCTTCAACGCTGCTTTGATTAAGCGGCTCTATTCTAGGGATTGGCTGGACAACAGCTCATTAGTTACAGTTAGTCCCACCCCTAATTCTTTGGGGATTTGTTTTCTTTCATTCTTTCTTTCTCTGTTTTTCTCTCACTCACTCATGAATTGAAAGAATTCATTGGCGCGCAAACAAGGCACACAAATGTGTCCACCTTTGTCACTCTGGACGTTTTTCTCTATCTTAGTGCCTTGTATGTTCTCTGAGGGACGAAGGGAGGCTGAGAAACTGATGCCTGGGATAAAGGGAGGGAAAGGGCCATATTCTGAGAGTGGCAACGTTTCATGTGACACGTCAATCGGAAAATCAAAACAGGGGTAGTTCATTTGCTCCACGCAGATGAGACCATGTAGAAGGGACGAATAGAATAGAGGTCAGGCAGGCCACACCTCACAGACATTGATTGCCGATTTAAACCACTGAAACCAATTCATTTGCCCTTGTTGAATAGAAAGCATGGTCAACAGTGTGTAACGCTGTGACAGGTCGGACGGGAGGGCCGAATAAAAGTGAGCGGCTAAACGAATGCTTGGCAGCCGGCTCTGTTTGGAGGTGGTTCAGAGTTATCCTGCTGACTGACAGCCCATACAGAGAAAAAGAGGCTGCAAGGAGAAACGAGATCTGAGGAGCCAAACCAGAACCACCTGCCATTGATCTGAGTAATTGCCCCAAAATTTGGTTCACAGAAGACATGTACAGCCCCTGTTTAGCAATGCTTCACTCACAGAGCGGCACGGAGAAAACCACTATAACTGAATGGGAAACACAGTCTAATAAAATCAAGGAGCTGACAGACATGGTTGAGGAGAAAAATGTGCAGTATATGCAGTCTGAGAGAACAGGCTCTGTACAGGATTAGCCGCTGACTGATACAGAAAATGTCTCACCAGTGGGCTGTTAACCATGTGTCTGACCACTGATACTTCGCTCAAACTCACACTGCATTCATCTATATGTCAAGATGCCAGATAAAAAGACATGGTAGGCCTCTGTCGAAATATAAATATCACCGCAAATGATAAACTCACTGCAATCTATTACCTAGGAAAAAACATAAAACAAGACTTCTTTCTGCCTGGTCAGCAGTGAGTAGGTTTTGATGGGGAAATGGGGCCATTATTTCCCCTCTCACTATCTCCATCACAGCCCCAGGCCTCTGGTAGTTTCTGTTAGTCAGAGGCAGTCATGTTGACTAACACCTTGGTGGGAGAGGTTTCTCTTCTTTCCTGGCAGACGTAGACCACGCATGCATCATGACAGGCATTCAGAATGAAATCATGAACTAAATTGCTTTCTTAAAAAACCACAAGTGTGAGCCAGGGGTTTGTGTCTGTGTCTGGCCGGTGGCCACGTCCCTCTGGTTCCCAGGCAGCCTCTCAGGCAGCCTCTGCCCGGCTCTGTTGTGGTTCCCTGCTACCACATTCATTACGCTCAGCGCAGCCCGGCTCAGCCTCAGACTCGCTACACTGTGGTGGGGCTCACTCACTGGACCAGTAGGAAATCATCTGGTCATCTCAAACTACTCCTCCATTTCAGACGGCCCCGCTCCGCACAAAGAGGCCCTTTGTCCCAGCACGTTCACGACCATCCTTTAGATCTCAATCTGTGAATCAATCAAAAACATAGAAACAAATCTGCTCTTATAGCTGGGGTTTTAAAGTCTGAAGGGGGTTGTCTGAAAGACTGACTCAACATTTCACAAATTTACACTGCTTTATTACCAAACAACAATCCCTACTGTGACTGACATCCCCATAATGACACAAAATTGCAGTTCCTAACAACACTTCAAACATTTTTTGGAACATCACTAAAATAGCATTCTGGTGTGTCTAGCTGTGCCATGGAGGTTAACAGGGAAATGTAGTAGTCTGCATGTAGGCTATATCTCTTACAAACAAATGTTTAAAAGACTTGCTACTGAAAACGGAAAGCTGGGGGACAAAATCAACTGAAAAGTCAATATCCTAAAACACACAGAGAGAGAGAGGGACACAGTAAAAGTATATTATGCAACAAACAAAAACAGAAGACAGGGCCGTGGTCTTTGGAAATCTCTATCTGACTCAAACAGACTAAAATAAGCAGCAAACAGAAAAAGACAAATATCTGGTGAAGGCTGGACAAATAGTGGATAGTGATTGTAGCTGAGCTGTAAGAGAGGATAACGAGACTCCAGTCCCCCACCTCCCCTCTGCCCCGGCCCTCCGCCCCCGTCCTCCGCCCCCGCCCTCCGCCCCCGGCCCTCCGCCCCGGCCCTCCGCCCCGGCCCTCCGCCCCTGCCCTCCGCCCCGGCCCTCCGCCCCTGCCCTCCGCCCCCACCCCCCGCCCCGGCCCTCTGCCCCGGCCCTCCGCCCCCGTCCTCTGCCCCCGCCCTCCGCCCCGGCCCTCCGCCCCTTGCCCCTCCGCCCCCGCCCCGGCCCTCCGCCCCTTGCCCCTCCGCCCCCGGCCCTCCGCCCCCGCCCTCCGCCCCGGCCCTCCGCCCCCGGCCCTCCGCCCCGGCCCTCCACCCCACCCCGGCCCTCCGCCCCGGCCCTCCGCCCCGGCCCTCTATCTGTCCTTCTCTCACTAGGCTCAAGGTAGCAGATGTGTCTTTCACAGCCTGTGGCGTGTGCAACCAATCTGCAAACAATAGCTGGGACTTGATAAAGGTCGACTGTCTGTCGCAACACACTGGTTAGGAGAGAGGTGAAAACGCAGAGTCCACACCATGCTGCAAACCCACGCCCTACAGCGGTTTCTCCTCTGACATGTCACTCCAGCCTAACTATAGGTGTGACTGTGAAAATGTGTGTGTGTGAGTTAGTGGGCCACTACCATGCTATTTAAGCCCGTCAGTAAGCCCATTACACCAGTATAAGTCTGCCCGGCCATTGAGATAACAGTTGGTGTAAACATGTACAACCCTATTAACCTAATAATATACATGGAGCCGGCTACAGTGGCCACAGGTCCGTGTGCGAAAGCCATCTCTGAGTCTTAAATACCACAGTCAGCCATGACAGAGAAACAGATACAGACACAGCAATGACCTCTGACACCACACCTCTCACATCTCTTTGTCTGTACTGTAGACAGGACACTGGACAGGACCACAAGTTCAATCTGAGTTCATTATGGACTCTCTATTGGTCAATGCCTGGAGTCAATGCAGTAATAGACATTAGAATGGCATTTCTCTTTATCTATTCCAGTAGACATCGACAGTATTACAGTAAGAGAACGCTGAAGTGACTGATGTTCAGAGAGAGAAAGTACTGTTGGCATCTCAGTTGATCTCTACACTGTAAATACGCTGCATTATTAATTGCATGACACACTGGTTCAATATGGATTGGATTTCACAATGCCAAAGTAAAAGCCACTGTGTGTGTGTGTATGTGTGTGTGTGTGTGTGTGTGTGTGTGTGTGTGTGTGTGTGTGTGTGTGTGTGTGTGTGTGTGTGTGTGTGTGTGTGTGTGTGTGTGTGTGTGTGTGTGTGTGTGCGTGTGTGTGTGCGCGTGTGTGTGTGCGTGCAGTGTGTGTGCATGTGTGTGATCAGTGTGTGTGTGTGTACAGTGTGTGTGTGTGTGGGTGTGTATGTACAGAGTACACCGAGTTTCTCCCAGGTTTATGACAGTAGTAATGAGCAAGCCTGCAGGCCTGCAAATAGACAAATGAGGAGGACTGGAATACATTATTAGAGCTCATCAATTATCTTTATACCAGAGCTGGAGTGATGGCTTAGTTTGTGTCTCTTCTCTTCTTAAAAACAATATAGAAATATTATGAGTAAATATGAAAATATTTTGAAGACAACAACAGATTTATTTACATAAAAAGGATAGATTATATTATTTTGAAATGAGTGGGTCGTTCCACAGATTATACAAAATTTAAAAGAAATGTCCTGTGATTAGGAAATGTGTCTTATCACAAAATGAGACATTTAGATATTTCTAATATGTAAAACCATTAACAACTATTCAGTTAGCATTGACCAACTATTCAGTTGTCTGTTCTCAGGTTGAACAAAGCCATGAAAATAACCTCTCCAGGTACTGTACTGTACGGTCTCACAATATTCAGGATTGTGCAGCCATTTTAAAACAATAAAAAACATATTGTATTGAGCGATATGAAAGCATAATGTCCTACGGGTGTCAGACAGCTCAACAAGGAGTGCAGCGGAGAGACCATGTCAGGGTAAATATTTAACAGGAAGCCATTTAAACCAACAGAACTGCAGGAGAGTGAGGAGCCAACGCATGTCAGGAGACATAGGCTGTCCTAGACTAGAGGACTGCTTTGTACGGACACAATGAATAGGAGAGAAAGCACTGATCTGTCCACTGCATTCGTCTATTATAAATGCACGTTGCCTTCACGCTGTGTAGTTAAATATATACAGTTGAAGTCGAAAGTTTACATACACTTAGGTTGGAGTCACTAAAACTTGTTTTTCAACCACTAAAAAATTATTGTTAACAAACTATAGTTTGTAACCGGCCGTGGGTCGACGCAAAATTGGCCTAGCGTCGTCCGGGTTAGGGAGGGCTTGGTCGGTAGGGATGTCCTTGTCTCATCGCGCACCAGCGACTCCCGTGGCGGGCCGGGTGCAGTGCACGCTAACCAAGGTTGCCAGGTGCACGGTGTAGCCTCCGACACATTGGTGCGGCTGGCTTCCGGGTTGGATGCGCGCTGTGTTAAGAAGCAGTGCGGCTGGTTGGGTTGTGTATCGGAGGACGCATGACTTTCAACCTTCGTCTCTCCCGAGCCCGTACGGGAGTTGTAGCGATGAGACAAGATACTAGCTACTACAACAATTGGATACCACGAAATTGGGGAGAAAAAGGGGTAAAAATTCAACAACAAAAAAAAACTATAGTTTTGACAAGTCAGTTAGGACATCTACTTTGTGCATGACACAAGTCATTTTTCCAACAATTGTTTACAGACAGATTATTTCACTTATAATTTAACTGTATCACAATTCCAGTGGGTCAGAAGTTTACATAAACTAAGTTGACTGTGCCTTTAAACAGCTTGGGAAATTCCAGAAAATGATGTCATGGCTTTAGAAGCTTCTGATAGGCTAATTTACATAATTTGAGTCAATTGGAGGTGTACCTGTGGATGTATTTCAAGGCCTACCTTCAAACTCGGTGCGTCTTTGCTTGACATCATGGGAAAATCAAAAGAAATCAGCCAAGACCTCAGAAAATAAATTGTAGACCTCCACAAGTCTGTTTCATCATTGGGAACAATTTCCAAGTGCCTGAAGGCACCATGTTTATCTGTACATACAATAGTACGCAAGTATAAACACCATGGGACCACGCAACCGTCATACCGCTCAGGAAGGAGACGCGTTCTGTCTCCTAGAGATGAACGTACTTTGGTGCGAAAACTGCAAATCAATCCCAGAACAACAGCAAAGGACCTTGTGAAGATTCTGGAGGAAACAAGTACAACAGTATCTATATCCACAGTAAAGCAAGTCCTATATCATAACCCGAAAGGCCACTCAGCAAGGAAGAAGCCACTGCTCCAAAACCGCCATAAAAAAGCCAGACTACGGTTTGCAACTGCACATGGGGACAAAGATGGTACTTTTTGGAGAAATGTCCTCTGGTCTGATGAAACAAAAATAGAACTGTTTGGCCAAAATGACCATCATTATGTTAGGAGTAAAAGGGGGGATGCTTGCAAGTCGAAGAACACCATCACCACGGGGTGCTTTGCTGCAGGTGGGACTGGTGCACTTATGTGGAAATATTGAAGCAACCTCTCAAGACATCAGTCAGGAAGTTAAAGCTTGGTCGCAAATTGATCTTCCAAATGGACAATGACCCCAAGCATAATTCCGAAGTTGTGGCAAAATGGCTTAAGGACAACAAAGTTGAGGTATTGGAGTGGCCATCACAAAGCCCTGACCTCAATCCTATAGAAAATGTGTGGGCAGAACTGAAAAGGCGTGTGCGAGCAAGGAGGTCTACAAACCTGACTCAGTTACACCAGCTCTGTCAGGAGGAATGGGTCAAAATTCACCCAACTTATTGTGGGAAGCTTGTGGAAGGCTACCCAAAACGTTTGACCCAAGTAAAATCATTTAAAGGCAATATCCAAATACTAATTGAGTGTATGTAAACTTCTGACCCACTGGGAATGTTAGTTAAAGAAATAAAAGCTGAAATAAATAAATTCTCTCTACTATTATTCTGACATTTCACATTCTTAAAATAAAGTGGTGATCCTAACTGACCTAAGACATGGAATTTTTACTCGGATTAAATGTCAGGAATTGTGGAAAAACAGAGTTTAAATGTATTTGGCTAAGGTTTATGTAAACTTCCGACTTAAACTGTATATGGTACTGTAACTATGTATCTGAATGTGTAGAAATGCTGCGTATGAGGAGTGTATGTGTGACTGCGTGTGTGTATATGCGTGTGTGCGTGTGTGTGTGGTGCACGAGGATGTGTGTCTTTATCTTTGTTCTGTGGAAGGGCCTCCCCGGGCTCCTGCAGTGTAATGTACAAATCCTCTGTAAGACATCAGTCAGTCAGCCAGCCAGCCAGTCAGTCAGTCTAAGAACAGGCCAGCCGGCTATAAATGGCAGGTAAAGCTCACAAGCTAAAAATAAAGGGGGTCTGTGTTTTTTAGGAATGGTGTTCCTGAATTAAACACAACAGGTGCCTAACACTAAATCAGAATGGCTTTGCCTCAGGCTTAATGTGAAAAACAAATGAACATCAAAGCAAGGAGAGAGTTAGCTAACTCCTATAAGACCGACTCATGTTTGGCCCATCACTTAACTAGACTCGGCACGTAACAGAGTGTCTCGCTAGATCTGTTTGTCTCTTTCTGTCTCTGACTACCTGTGTAATGCGTATCATGAAATGAACCACATTACAGAATTGAACATCTAAGAACGTCAGGAGAAGATTCAATTCTGGGAGAGGGGGAGAGATCATGTGCTGTGGCTTAGAGGCCCATCTGTACCTCTGTCAATAACTCCACACAGCAGAGGGTCTGGAGAGGAGACATCTCTAAAAGCTTTCTCTGAATCTGTCAAAATGTTCCACTTCCCCTTTCCGATGTGGCAGTCAGTCAGGCCCTGTGAAGTAGCTGTCTCTCCTCTCTTCCACTCAGAGCCACTCGGGGATTGCATCACGGCAGGGCAGGGCGTGAGACCATGGCAGTCACAAACAGTAAGACCGTGGGCCTGCCAGTCCGGGGGAAAATACCTCATGTTGAATGATTCATAAACACCCTGCCTGTGTGTGTCTGTGTTTACGTGGCTGGCCAGTAGATAGAACTCCATGCTGTGGGAGAGTAGGAGACCTGCCTGTGCTGTGCCCACTGCCTCCACAGTGAAGTGCAGCAGGCTAGCTCTGGCTGGTTAGAACTGGGACCAACAGCTACAGCCTCTCTGGCATCAGGCCAGTGCGCACGGACGCACGCAAACACCCACACACGCACGCACGCACGCACACACACACACACACACACACACACACACACACACACACACACACACACACACACACACACACAAACACACAAAAACACACACACAAAAACACACACACACACAGAGGGAGAAACAAGGCATATCATAATATGCCTGTGTGTTTTTTAATGGAGTTCCCCCCTTACTAACGGCTATTATCCCTGACTAATGGCATACACTGGGCCTCTCTCATTACTGAAGTGGCTCTTTACCGGGGACCCTTGTTTCATACAGTTAGAGTTAATGCATTATGAACAGCCCACCAAGAGTAAGCTGCGATCTGCATATTCAATAACTTCCGTAATTATATGCGCCATTCATCAGATGGGATCTGATTGCAGGGGAAGAGGGGAAAAGAGAGGAGCAGAGAGGTCTGATTCCTGGAGGACAGAAGTCTAATCACAAAACTAACATGATAATTGAAATCTAAATTGAAAGGCTTGGCTCACACAGAGAGTATTTCAGGAGTAGATTGTGGAGAAATTGGTGGCTGGAGAGTGAGGGAAAGAAAGAAAGGGAGAGATAAAGAGAGGGAGAGAGAGAGAAACAGAAAGAGATACGGGGAAAGAGCCCATATTAATGGAGACTGTAAAACTGCCACACTGTCAATGTGTTCAAGGTAGTGGTATTGCTTACTTATGGGTATAGGGGGCAGTGTACTAGCAGCAGTGTCCATAACAGTAAGAGAATCATGTCTCTCCTCAGCAGGGCTAAGACTGTTTCTGGAGAATGTACTGTATGTCAGCACGAACGCGGCACAATATTCCAAGTTGTCACAGTTGGCCTTTTCTGCCTGAATGGCCCTGTTTCTCTGAATGTAGTTTCCTGTTTTAAGAGGTAAATGTGAGGAACCTAACTTCTCGATTCTGCTTGCATAACGTGCCCATTGTTTGATGTGAGAGGAGACATTTTCTACATTGCATGGGATGTAAAGGACCTCAATTCACCTCCAAAGTCCATAATCACATCAGCTATTTATAGAAGCTTTTTAAGCATCAAATCAAAGCAGATATGGAGAAATGTAACAGTTAAATGCATGTTTTTTTGGTGAAAAATATCCATAATTCTAAGTGAGAAAAGCACAGCTTTTCTCATCCATTGAGCGACACCTGTGTTTGAAGTTTTGTGAAGAGGCCATCCTTGTGTTCCACTGACTGAGGACACACAGTTTTTCTTCCCAACACATTCTGTCCAATTAAAGATAATCTTATCAACAATTTCGTTTCAGATACTTGCGATCAGGAATGAGTCTGTGATGAGACTTGACTGGGTCATTGGAAAACAGCTTTCCTTAGAGGACTCTGTGGACAGTTTGGCATTGTGTGGTAAGAAAAGACTAAAGGGAGAAATGAACCCATCTACCCCAGCCAGGCATCTGTCCCTCCCGTCCTCCTCTCTCCTTCCCTGCTCTGCTATTTCTCCAGACTCTGAATTCATATTCCGCCCTCAATAACAGTTAATTAGTAATGCCAAATTCATTAACCCGTACTGCTGTATCAGTGGCCTGGGCCATAAATTAGCTTAATGTGGGCAGACATATTGCAGCTGTAATAAGGGACATAAAACGTAAAGAGAAACACATACGCCCGTAGATCATAGACGGTTATAACTCTGCAGTGGTTTAGGAGGACCCACTCTGGTCCAGACAGAGTATTCAGCAATCACATCAGCTCTTTGTGCTTTCTCTCTCCTCACAGGAACTTTATACAACGATTAAAATAAAAGGGCGACACAGACTATATCAACCGTGTGTTTTCATTACTACCGTAACTCCTCAGGTTTTGGCAATTGAGTTATTGCATTGGTTTGCTTTTATCATTTGCCGTATATAATTATGTGAAAGACTGTGTTAAGATAGCATGTGTACCTGTTAGTACTAGGCATGGAATAGATCCTCTAACTCCTAGGGTGTGTTTGTGTAGAGTGATCATCCAAGAGGGAACGTTGTTATCAGAGCAGTGTGTAGACTAGAGGTGCCAGAACCAAATAGAGAAGCCGTGCGTTCCCCTCTCCTGCTGCACAGGGAAGAGGGAACAGGGATGGGAAAAGGCTGGAGGCACTTCAAGTAGCTTCTGACAGATCCTTCTAATTGGAGAGTTATTTTTCCTCTAAGTCTCTGGTATAAATCTAGTTTGTGTTTATTTAGAGTCAGTAAGGGAACAAGTAGGTTTTGGCCGTGTGGCATGTTCCCCCTCTCTCTCCCTTTTCCTAAACCGTCTCACGTCCCTCATACAGACCCTTTCTCTCGCTCTCTCTTCTCTCTCTATCCCTCCAGTTAGTGTGACTGACGTGTCTGTGTTGAGCACATGGAAGCAGCACAAAACAAACTGCTATTGTAAAAAGGGATGATGACTTCGGCTGTCCTTGGATTACATGGTGACCTTTCCGCTGTCCTATACCCCAGTGGTCTCGTCTAACAGCTCACACCAAAGAGCCTATTAGGCCTGGAGTCCACGCCGTTGTTAAAAAGGGTCTTGTCCTTTCAGAACACTCTCTCTCTTGCTTTCTATTTTTTCAAGCCAAGGTGGTGGAGGAACACAAGTCCATTGTTCCCTCGCAGATGGAAGTTGGAGTTACTACGGCAACAGCTCTAATCCTTCTTTTTCCCACCTTTCTTCATATTAATGGCCTTTCAAGTGCTACCTTTTAAGTCAGTGGCCAGTGTTCCGCGAGCACAGCTCCCTCGCCTTAATTACATTTGATTCTATTCGTACGTAGACAACATGATGAGCTAATCGAAACGTTCTAAATAATGATGTACTGTGAGCAACTATTCCTTATCCTGAGGCCTGGTCTAAGAATAACAATAATGAGGCCATTATTAAGGATCTGACTTTAAAATTCTGCCCTGCCACCAAAACAGAGAGCATAATTGTTCTGGTGTTGTCTACACAATCAACAACTCATTGTTGTGGACTTGAGAACTAAGGGAGCAGAGAATGGGTCCCATAATGATTGGTCTGTGCTGCCATGCAGGCCGAGTATAGAATTGTCCACAGAAGAATGTCCTTGATAGACTGCTGATTTGTTGAAAGTGGTGTGAATGAAGACAACTGTCTAGCTTTTTAGAAAAATGTCCTCTTTTTTGTCTGTTTCTCTCACCGCTCAAATAGCCACCAAGCCTCATTAGAGCAGGGCCATTCATATGGTGAAAGGCTGGGAGTCACACAGACCCTTCTGAGAGGACATGGAGAGTAGCAGCTAGCTAGATGCTTAAACAGGCCCAGCTCTACTCCTTTCACTCATCTCTCCCTGAGGAAAGGGAAATGGTTCTATGGTCAGCCTTAAAAGATAGAGAAACCCTCCCAACTAACATGTCAAAAAGGTTTCTTTAAACAATATAAATAATCATGGAGAATAACATAAACTCAATGCGGCTGAGATGTGTTATCTTGATTTGATTCCAGCATATTTAAAAAGCTAGGAATTGTAGGTATATATAAATATTCAGCTTTAATCACAATCATATTGAGGTTAATAAACACTAACAGCGAAGGTGATAATTGTAGATTAAGTTGTAAGCCTGAAAGAAACGTTAAGTGAGATGTTTTGCGTCTACATTTACCGGGTGAAAGCTCAGTGGGGTTGTCCAAACGAGGAGCTGCACCTTTTAAATATGCTCCATTGTGAGGCAGGGGAGAGCAAGGGAGAGCAGGGGAGAGGAGAAGGAATGCTAAGTGGGCCCCTTTGCCTAGTCAACCTTCAGTGGATTGCATTTATCTTCATCTTGTTAGACTAAATGAATTAACAATCTCCGTGTTACACACTTTCTCCTTTCATTACATCAAATAATGGGAGAGATGCAGGAGGAGGTCCTCTCTACTGGGATTAGCCAGGGACTGTTACAGATTTCTCTCTCACACACACACACACACACACACACACACACACACACACACACACACACATAATCTGCCAAAATATAATCACATGTTCTTCATAAATATGCAGCTAAATTGAAACACTGCTTCTCTAAAACAAAGCTGGCTTCTAATGTGAGTAAGAACAGATCATATTCCACTAAAGTACATTGTGCACTAACTGTATAATTTAGTGAATTCTTTCACTTTGTTGCAGACGTACTGCTCTGCATGTGAGATTTAAACAGAATGTCATTATTTTCTAAGACAGTACAAAGGCTCCATGCTACATTATTAATATAAAGTGAACCTGTTTAAAGTTCTCCCTGATGTATTTTTCACAATGACTATTCCTCTGCCTGCATCAGCGCGCATTATCAACCAGCATCATTTTCTAAACTGAAAATGGGGGATTGGTACTTTTACAGCTATTGCAACTATGAGTCAAAACAAGAAGTGATGACTCATTAGTGTAAAATAATGACTAGTTTGTCCAGCGGTATTTTAGTGAGTGATGCAGATATGAAATGTGAAAAGTCACCTTAGACATCTGCCCCTGAAATGTGAAAAGTCACCTTAGACATCTGCCCCTCTGTCAGAGCAGAAGTGGAACTTCTGGGCCACAAAGCTGGGGAGACGACTGAGTTTAATAGACAACATGTCCTTTCAGAGTACTACACAGCAATAGATGTATTAATGAGGCACAAGGCAGAGTTGCTGTCATACTTTCACATAATTGCACTGACAGAGCCCCCTTTGACCCAATTCAGTTGCTTAAGAAAATATGTTGTGGTGGTAGCTAGACTGAAGAAACATGGTCCGTCTCCCATACCCCTCCCCTCCTGTTTCTCCCTCCCATTCTCTCTCTCCCTCCGACCTTCCCTCCCCAGGACACAACAAGCCATGGCCAAGCAAAAGGCCAAACCCTTAAAGGCAAAGCCTGCCTTTAATCTTGGCCTGATTGTTGAGGCCTCTGTCCTCCAATCACCCGAGCATGTGTGCGTGATATCGTTCCACTGGCACTTCTCATTTAATTAAAACAGACAGTGACAGAAGGATGTGGATTAGGAACTGTAATGATGCATTTACTTAGATGAATCACAGTGTTCTCTCAGAGTACTGATTTCGACAAAGAACAAAAGGATATTGCTACGAAAGAGGCTAGCAGTCAAAGGTCATGTTTTGTCTATGTGGGTCGATGTGGGTCTTCAAGTTATTGGGCTGTAAGAATCTCAGTTGGATTTAAGAGGTGTTGCTTTCTTCAGCCCTCCCCCACCCTCTGTTCAGCTAGATATCTGCCCAACTGGTGCTGCTTCAACAGGTGTCTGGAGTCAAACACAATCCTCCACTCTGTAGCATTAGTGGCCCAGTGGAAATGAATAGAGGCAACATACCTTCAATAATCCAACACATGCCTGAGTATGATCCCCAGCCTCCGGCCAACACTGGAGTTGTAACACTCACTACGCCTTGGAAACGGAGGCTACATGCAAATTAAGTAGAATAGTCTATTTAAGGACATTTCTAATAAATATGATTTTTTTTAAAGATATACTGTATGTTTGATTTGTGTATGTGTATTCTAGATGAGGTAAGCCAGATCATTTTTGTGCTATATTTGGAATTAAATGGCTCTACCGCCTCTTAAATCTCACTTCATTCTGTGCTGGAATATTGACTGAGATTTATTTCTTCTCATCGGACGTCTTTTTACTGTTGTCTGTGTTGAGAGTAAGGACACTCAATAGTAACCTTTCAAACTAGATACTAATGGGGGTATTTTAAAATAGGATCTAAAGCTGTGTTATCTCCATGGCATTATCACGTTCTTTATTTTACCGGGTTCCAGCAGTTCTGAGGGGAAAAAATGCTGTTAATTTAATGAAATAAATGACCTTTTGAAAAAATGAATCAAAGAGGATTCATTAGCTTTACTAAAGTTTGGCTGACAGCAGCTTTGAAAGGCAGATCCTGCTGCTGCTGCGTCTTTAAACGAGGCACCATTAATTAGGCTGTAACATTCAAGCCTGGAGAAAGAGAGGAAAGAGGAGCCAATAGCGAATATACTCACTTATTGACTTCCTCTGTGTTATAACAGCACAAATTCTTAAATACAATCACAGGATGGGTTTAAAAGAAAAATAGTGTCAAGGTTTAATTTTTTGGGACTTTGCGGTGGAGTACAAACACACACACACAACAGGAAACAGTACATAACAAACCAAGCCCCTCCCTTGACCCCCACCCCACCTGTCCTGGCCATGAGTCTAGAAGAGCTGGGCAGACAAAAGCATGCAGTACAAACACGGAAACCCTAATTTGAGAGGCACAGTACCCAGGGGTGAGATGGGGGGGGGGGGGGGGGGGCATCGCTACACATCTGTGTGTGAGGTTAGAGTGGAAAATGCTTTCAGTTTGACTATGGAGTGTGGTGGGTATCAGTGTGAGCATGCCACGGAGAACGCTGTAGAGGGGGAAAGGTGGAAGTGACTATTTTACACTCACAACACACAGCTGGGGTGGATTCCCAGACACACAACCCTCCCACTGACCCCACCCAGCCAGGGAGGAACGTGATCTAAGGCTAGGTGTCGGGAGCTGGAGCTGTGAAGGGACAGATGAGTTTAGCCCCTGACCCCTGACCCCCTGACCCACGACTTTACAACAACAACTGAAAAAGAAACTAACCTCAGTAAAAAGCTGCTACGAAGAAAGCCCTCCATGTCAGCGTGTGGGGTTCTGCGGCAGGAGAAATACAGAGAACCATTTTAACACTGAAAAAAAGCAACATGCAAAAAACACAGAGCAATGCATGCATATTTCTCTTCTAATAAGGTATGTCTTTAATTAAGGCAGTGTGGAGGATAGGAAGCTCATCCTCTCTTCTTTGCATTGACGTCATTACTTCTAGTCTTTCCTCAGAGAGAGGAGTGGATTTGCATACAGCAAGGGCCTGATGATATGTTTGCAACAAATAAACCCTTTCCTATTGATCCTAGCGCAGCCTTCTTCCTAGGCTCTCTCCAGAGTGACACATACATTTCTGTAATCACTGATCCCAGATCAGCCTCTGGCAGGGCTCAGAGTGGTAGGAGGAGCAGCCAGAGGTGGTCCAGCTGTGTGGCGAGGGCTCTGTGGCTCCTAGGAGCCCCACCACAGGGGCCCGATGCTGGGACATGCACCACCAATTAGGCGGGAGGGTGTGGTTCACAATGTCACTGTTCGGAGAGGTCGTTCAGAAGCCTCGCCCGAAACATTTTGAAAGCACATGGCTGGAAATGATTCCCAACAGGTTTCATTAGCCTCTGTTATTGGTCTTCAGAATATATACTGTATGTGCAGTATATTGTGCTTTTGGACTGCTGTGTGCTTCTCTTTAAGCACTATCATCAACATATTATTACAGAAAACAAATTGGGAGTGGAGCCCTGGGGTGGAGGGTTGGAATACAAGTACGTCAGTGATATCAAAACTATAGCCTAAAATTAGAGTAATTACCAGGAAATTCCCTTTTCAGAGAGACTGTAAAAACAGCCACGAGCTTCCCTCTCTGACAATGGTAAAGTCAGCAGAAATAAATATGTACAAGTCCTCACACCCATTCATAGAAAGACACACAGTGTAGTTTCAGCTTGTTATTCAATTGTCTCGGTATTACACATCATCACATCCCTGTCCTGTAAAACACATCACCATCTCACCAGCATCTGATCAGCCAAGAGCTAAAGCTGGAGTGAGCTTTTCAAAACCCATGTTAGAAAACGCAATACTCAGTAGCGGCAAAGACAAAAAACCTGCTGCAACTAATGAGTGTTTTCTCCTGCTGTAACAGTCGACTCCCTTGTAGACGTCATCATAAATAACACACATCAGAGAAAAAGAGATCCAGCATCTTGGCCCTAAATGCTTTCAGTTTTTGGGACATGAGTGTAATTTGCTGTTTTCTCCTCTCCTCTCCTCTCCTCTCCTCTCCTCTCCTCTCCTCTCCTCTCCTCTCCTCTCCTCTCCTCTCCTCTCCTCTCCTCTCCTCTCCTCTCCTCTCCTCCAGTGAGGCTGTGGAGACAAAGCCACTGAGAGAATGGAAAGAGTGACAAGACCAAGGACACTGTGCCTTTCAGGCTAGCCTGGCCAGCACTTAGCAGGGCGGTGGACCCGCGAGACCCAGTGGGTTCAGCCGACACTTTCCTCACAATCAGGTGTGTGAGGAGGGCGTTAGGCCAGTGGCACTGCTCGGCTCTGCTCCCCGCTCCACTACACTCAGCCCTGCTCTGCTCTGTTCCCCACTCTACTCAGCCCTGCTCTTCTCAGAGCACATAATACCAACATCACACCAGTGACAACGTGAGAAAACAACAGTCAAATCATGCCGAACCGATCAAGCGTGTCTCCTCACCACTCTGAGAAGTGTTAAAAACACACACACTTCTCTCTGCACCTCTCTCTCTGCACCTCCTCTCTCTCTCTCTCTCCTCTCTTTCTCAGTCTTCTCTCCATCTCATCTTTAGTAAGGGGACTGACTCGAACACAGAGAAACACACGACATAACTGCATAATAGACCGTCATCATGTGCCCCAAACCCACGTTTGGAGTTTAGATTCCTTGATAACAGGTTAGCAAGACAGGCAACAAGGCTATGGAAAGTCACAGGAAACTTAAACTAAGCTAGATAAAACCCACTGAGTGAATGGACAGTGAGCCATAGAGGCTAGGTTCCTTTGTCATGACACTGAATGCATGTCTCATGCTTTAGTGGCTCCACAACATAGTCTTCAGCAAGCTCACTGTCTAGCAGAGGACCAGCCTGCCACCAGGACAGGAAGTGCCAATACAGAAGGGCCTGTTTCTCTCTATCTCTGTCTCTCTACCTGCCTGTCTCCTTCCCTCTGTCTGTCTGCCTGTCCGTCTCTATCTCTCTGTCTGTCTGCCTGTCCGTCTCTATCTCTCTGTCTCTCTACCTGCCTGTCTCCTTCCCTCTGTCTGTCTGCCTGTCCATCTCTATCTCTCTGTCTGTCTGCTTGTCCGTCTCTATCTCTCTGTCTGTCTGCCTGTCCGTCTCTATCTCTCTATCTCTCTAACTGCCTGTCTCCTTCCCTCTGTCTGTCTGCCTGCATGTCTCCTTCCCTCTGTCTGTCTGCCTGCTTGTCTCCTTCCCTCTGTCTCTCTGCCTGTGTTTCCTCAGCAGTGTGTGCTGTGTAAAACTCCATTGTGGTAATGGAGACAACTGAAGTACGTCGCTCTATAGATGTAAATATACGGTTTGGAGACTGAATTCTGGAAAAAGTGACTGAGCCACATTGTATTTGCTCCTCTCCATAGAGCCATAAAGAAAACAGGGGAGCCTTGAGTTTTAAACTAAGAGCAGGCCACATTTCAAGGGTAGCATTTTGGTGAATGAGAAATAGGGAGGATAGACATCAGTGTTAAAAGACAGCTAGCGCTGGGCTCACAGCAGCCTTTTCGAAGAACGGACCTCTGCCAAAAGCTGCCTCTGCCCAACCAACTCTCACCATCTGCAGTAAATGTGTTCCATTAAAGTAGCACCATATGGACAACAAGCTAGCTATTAACACAGCTTCAGCACGTCCCCCTAACCTAGCACAGATTTCAAACTTCCAGTCAAATTGACTGCTGAATTAATGCACCACCACAGCCATGTGGGTCTTGGCATGGAGCGCTGCTCCCAGCCTTCAGTCATTAACAGCCCAGGCCAGCTTAGAGCTGAGCAGAGCTGAGCCCAGTGGAGAGAGAGACACAGCGGCCACCTACAGACAGACTCTACTACACCATGTCTGACCTGGTCACTAGAAAGTGACTTTTAGTTAATGGGAGAGTCTGGCTATAACCTATGCCTACATGTCAGCCCAGGCAGTTGAGAGAGGAGAAGGGAAAAGAGGAGTGAGAGGACCGATGTATCCAGGGGGACATGGAGGAAACAGGATCATGTCCCAGACAACTCTGGATAGTACAGGGTGCAGCAGCAGTCAATAGGCTGAGGGCTTGGAACTGTCTGTGTCTCAGTTCTTCCACAGTGATGGAGGAGAGGAGAGGAGACTGCTCCCTAGCTGGGTGATGACGTAGAGCCAAGATGGCACTGATTAACCAGGGTGTGGGGACGTTAATTCCTCTGGGCCAGGCGGCCATGTTGACGCCTCTCCTCCTCTCTGAGTCATGGGGGGACCCACCCACCGCTCACAAAGCTCTCCTCTCTTCTCCCAGAGCATGACGCCACGGCTGCCTGCAAGCCCTCTGTTCTCCCACTCATAGACGAGCATACACACACACACAAAAGCTCTCTCTCTTTATCACACACACACCAAATCAATGACAGTTCTGTGTCTTTAACCCGGCCCAAAGGTTCAATAAATGATGTTTGTTTATTTTTTTCCCTCCTGTCACAGGTTCTTAGATTCTGT
>NC_092152.1:69576992-69644492 GCF_045791955.1 Oncorhynchus clarkii lewisi | reverse complement strand
TATGTGTGTGTCTGTGCATACAAATCAAATCAAATTGTATTGGTCACATACACATGGTTAGCAGAGGTTATTGTGAGTGTAGCGAAATGCATGTGTTTCTAGTTCTGACAGTAGAGCAATATCTATCAAGAAATATCTAACAATTTCACAACAAATATCTAATGGAATAAGGAATGGAATGCAATAAGAATATACAGTGGCAACAAAAAAGTATGTGAACCCTTTGTAATTACCGGGATTTCTGCATAAATTGGTTATACATTTTGATTTGATCTTCATCTAAGTCACAACAATAGACAAACACAGTATGCTTAAACTAATAACTAATCATTGTATTTTTCTTATCTATATTGAATACATTTAAACATTCACAGTGTAGGTTGGAAAAAGTATGTATACCACTAAGCAAATGACTTCTCCAAAAGCTAATTGGAGTCAGGGGTCAGCTAACCTGGAGTCCAATCAATGAGATGAGATTGGAGACGTTGGTTAGAGCTGCCCTATAAAAACACAAAAAAAGGAGTTTGCTATTCACAAGAAGCATTGCCTGATGTGAACCATGCCTTGAACAAAAGAGATCTCCGAAGACCTAAGATTAAGAATTGTAGACTTGTATAAAGCTGGAAAGGATTACAAAAGTATCTCTAAAAGCCTTGATGTTCATCAGTCCACAGTAAGACAAATTGTCTATAAATGGAGAAAGTTCAGAACTGTTGCTACTCTCCCTAGGATTGGCTGTCCTGCAAAGATGACTGCAATATTGCTGAACTGAATTGCCTAGTTAAATAAAGGTTTAAATTAAATTAAATAAATACAAATAAATGAGCACAGTGCAGAAGGCTCAATAAGGTTAAGAAGAACCGTGGAGTGTCAGCTAAAGACTTAAATAAATCTCTGGAACATGCTAACATCTTTGTTGACAAGTCTACGATGGTGGAGGGAGCATCATGGTTTGGGGCTGCTTTGCTGACTCAGGGCCTGGACAGCTTAGTATCACCAACAGAAAAATGTATTCTCAAGTTCATCAAGACATTTTGCAGGAAAATGTAAGACTATCTGTCCGCCTATTGAAGCTCAACAGATGTTGGGTGATGTAACAGGACAACGACCCAAAACACAGAAATAAATCAACAACAGAATGGCTTCAACAGAAGAAAATACGCCTTCTGGAGTGGCCCAGTCAGAGTCCTGACCTCAACCCGATTGAGATGCTGTAGCATGACCTCAATACAGTGGTTCACACCAGACATCCCAAAAATATTGCTGAACTGAAACAGTTTTGTAAAGAGGAATGGTCCAAAATTCCTCCTGACCGTTGTGCAGGTGTGATCCGCAACTGCAGAAAAAGTTTGGTTGAGTTATTGCTGCCAAAGGAGGGTCAACCAGTTATTTAATCCAAGGGTTCACATACTTTTTTCCACCAAGCACTGTGAATATTTACACGATGTGTTCAATAAAGGCATGAAAATGTATAATTGTTTGTGTGTTATTAGTTTAAGCACATTGTGTTTGTCTGTTTTAGTGACTTAGATAAAGATCAGATCAAATTTTATGACAAATGTGTGCAGAAATTCAGGTAATTACAAAGGGTTCACATATTTTTTCTTGCCACTGTATACATAAAAATATATGGATGAGCAATGACAGAGCAGCATAGGCTAAGATGCAATAGATAGTATAGATTACAGTATACACATATGAGATGAGTAATGCAAGATATGTAAACATTATTAAAGTGGCATTTTAAAAGTGACTAGTGTTCCTGTCACGGATTGATCTGTTTCACCTGTCTTTGGGATTGTCTCCACCCTCCTCCAGATGTCACCTGTTTTCCTCATTACTCCCTGGGTTCATATTCCTGTGTTCCGAGCTTGTCTGTTGCCAGTTAGTCTTGTTTGTCAAGTCTCTCTGTTTTTGCTATTCCTCCCGGTTGTGACCCTTGCCTGTCTGGACTCTGAACCCGCCTGCATGACCATACTGCCTGCCTTGACCTCAAGCCTACCTGCCACTCTGTACCTACTGGTCTCTGACCTGGCTTTGATCTTATGCCTGTTCACAAACGTTCTCTTGCCTACCCTTTGGATTATAAGAAATATCAGAGACTCAAACCATCTGTCTTCCGTGTCTGCATCTGGGACTCGCCTTGTGCCCTTATAGTTCCATTTATTGAAGTGGCCAATTATTTGTAGACTGTATGTAGGCAGCTGCCTCTGTTCTTGTGATGGCTGTTTAACACTCTGATGGCCTTGAGATAGAAGCTGCTTTTCAGTCTCTCGGGCCCCAGCTTAGAAGCACCTGTACTGCAGACCGCACCACCCTCTGAAGAGCCCTGTGGTTGTGGGCGTCGAGGTTGCCATATTAGGAGGTGATACAGCCCGACAGGATGCTCTCAATTGTGCATCTGTAAAAGTGTGTGAGGTTTGTAGGTGCCAACCCCAATTTCTTAAGCCTCCTGAGGTTGAAGAGGTGTTGTTGAGCCTTCTTCACAACACTGTCTGTGTTGGTAGACCATTTCAGTTTATCAGTGACACTCCGAAAGCCCTCACCTCCTCCCTGTAGGCTGTCTCGTTGTTGTTGGTAATCAAGCCTACTACTGTTGTGTCATCTGCAAACTTGATGATTGAGTTGGAGGCGTGCGTGGCCACAGAGTCATGGGTGAACATGGTGTACAGGAGGGGGTGAGCACGCACACTTGTGGGGCCCCAGTGTTGAGGACCAGCGAAGTGGAGATGTTGTTTCCTAACTTCACCACCTGGGGGCGGCCAATCAGGAAGTCCAGGACACAATTGCACAAGGCGGGGTTGAGACCCAGGGCCTCAAGCTTAATGATAGTGTTAAATGCTGAGTTATAGTCAATGAACAGCATTCTTACATAGGTTTTCCTCTTGTCCAGATGGGATAGGGCAGTGTGCAATGTGATGGTGATTGCATCGTCTGTGGACCTATTGGGGCGGTAAGCAAATTGAAGTGGGTCTAGGGTGACAGGTAAGGTGGAGGTGATATGATCCTCGACTTGTCTCTCAAAGCAGTTCATGATGACAGAAGTGCGTGCTACGGGGAGATAGTTATTTAGTTCAGTTATCTTTGCATTCTTGGGTAGAGGAACAATGGTGGCCATCTTGAAGCATGTGGGGACAGCAGACTGGGATAGGGCATCTCTCTGTGTATACAGTATCTCTCTCTGTATGTACAGACTATCATATGACCACATATCCAATGGCTGTACCACATAAACATGTCACTCATAGCCATGTATTTTATTTTGATTATTTAACCTATATTTAACCAGACAAGTCTGTCAACAACAAATTATTACTTACAATTACGGCCTACCAAAAGGCAAAAGGCCTCCTGCGGGGATGGGGGCTGGGATTACAAATATATATATCGGAAAAAAACACACATCACGACAAGAGAGACACCACAACACTACATAAAGAAAGACCTAAGACAACAACATAGCAAGGCAGCAACACATGACAACACAGCATGGTAGTAACACCACATGACAACAACATGGTAGCAACACAACATGGCAGCAGCACAAAACATGGTGCAATAATTATTGGGCACAGACAACAGCACAAGAAGGTAGAAACAACAATACATCACTTGAAGCAGCCAGAACTGTCAGTAAGGGTGCCCATGATTGAGTCTTTGAATGAAGAGATTGTTTTTGGCAGCTCGTTCCAGGCGCTAGCTTCAGCGAACTGAAAAGAGAAGCGACCCAGGGATTTGTGTGCTTTGGGGACCTTTAACAGAATGTGAATGGCAGAACGGGTGTATCTCAGATAGGGGAGAGTGAGGCCTGAGAGGGTTTTATAAATAAGCATAAAAAATGTTTTAAGCATCAACTAATGGGCCTTGCGACGGCTATACAAAGATGATCAGTTTACAGAGGAGCATAGAGTGCGGTGATGTGTCGTATAAGGACTATTAGTGGCAAATCTGATGGCCAAATAGTAAAGAGCATCTAGCCAATCGAGAGCACCCTTACCTGCCGATCTATAAATTACATCTCCGTAATCTAGGCCATCATTGTCAATAAGAATTTGTTCTTAGCTGACTTGCCTAGTTAAATAAAAATGTATGAATACATCATTTAGCATGGGTAGGATGGTCATCTGAATCAGGGTTAGTTAGGCAGCTGGGGTGAAAGAGTAGCAATTAAGGTAGAGGAAACCAAGTCTGTATTTAACCTTACCCTGCGGCTTTGATATGTTCTGAGAGAAGGACAGTGTACCGTCTAGCCATACTCCCAAGTACTTGTATGAGGTGACTACCTCAAGCTCTAAACTATCCTCACGGATGTTGTCCATCAAGGGCAACGTGTAACCCCGCTACTGTTTCAGTAAAAAGTTGAGGGATGGGTCTTGAGAAATGTAACCACTCTAAAAATGTTTAGACCAAGCTGTGGGTGCAAGGACTGACCATCCATTATATCAAAATGTTTTAATTAATGTTGTTTACATTTACTTTATTTAAACGATTGGAGTAAACCAAGTGTGTATTTTGGGTTCTGATGGGGTACGACATTTGGACTAAGCTTCAGAGGCATTAATAAGTCATTCTCTCAGGTACATATCATTTATCATTCGTTTCTAAGTAAAACAGATGGATGTAGAGTCTGCAAATGGCCCGTTTAAGGCTTGGTGAAGGACATTTGGAACACAAGGTAGTTTTCCATGACAGAATCATCTTAACATAGCCGTTAGATTTCCAACGGGGCATGTTCACGGACCATGTCCATGCTGTTTATCATGTTACGACCCTGTTAAACTCCAAGCCAAGCGATGAGTACACACTAAACATTAACACCAGGCCAAGGCAGTTCACTGATAGTAATAGCTCTACTCATAATCCTCTTTACAATACCTTTAGGCTCCTCTTTACATAAGAGATGTTCTGCCTGACTACCCTGGACCTGTCTTCTCTAACCTCCCTCGCTATGTGAAAAGAAAACAAGTTAGGGTAGACATTTCTAATCTAGATTGTACGTCTTTGTACACCAGCCATAGTGGAATGCTATGCTCCATTGTATGGCTTGCTTGTTTGGCATTTGGCAGGCATGTCTATCTATGTATGCTTGTGAAATCAGCATCTGGCAGTATTATTAACTGCTTTATACAGTATAATACACTGCATTGCATGCCAATCCTGGATTCGCTTCCCTGACATTGCTACGCTGTCTCTTTGGAAGTATAGTCTAAATAACATAATTGGCCAATCTACACTGCTATGACTTAGCTGCTATGTGGGATGTCTGAATGGTAACTGGTTTAAAATCCTTGACTCCTCCATTCAAATCTCATGGTATCATTAATGTCCTTGTGTTCCACACTGTTTTCCTCAGCTGCAGAGAAGCATGGTAAACGTAATCTTGTGACTCTGGCATGGAGATCCCATGACGAATAGCTAATGAATGTGGGGACATATTAACTGGCCTGACAGAGAGCTTTGTGTGTGTTTTATGCATTGTCTTCTGAACATCCACCTACAATATGTCTGTGTTCTTCTCTGTCCCTTCTGTGTACTCCAACCCTACTTTACTACACTGTCTGACTTTCTCCTTATCCCCACACTCAATCAATTGATCTGCAGTTCATTGTTCAGTAATTGATAAAACTCTGTGACGTTTCATAAAAACAATACAATGACAAAGGATCTGGCTCTGAAAGGAACATCCATATGAGAGGAACTGTGTTCAAAGCTTTTCATTATAAAATAATCTGATTTTATAGAGCACATTGAGCCAATAGACAGTATACACCGAGTGTACAAAACATTAAGAACATATGACAGACTGACCAGGTGAATCCAGGTGAAGATATGATCCCTTGTCACTTGTTAAATCCACTTCGATCGGTATAGATGAAGGTGAGGAGACAGGTTATAGAAGGATTTTTAAGCCTTGAGACAATTGAGACACGGATTATGTATGTGTGCCATTCAGTGTCTGAATGGGCAAGACAAACGATTTAATAAGTGACTTTGAACTGAGTATGGTAGTAGGTGCCAGGGGCACTGGATTGTGTCAAGAACTGCAACGCTGCTTTGTTTTTCACACTCAACAGTTTCCTGTGTGTATCAAGAATGGTCCACCAGCCAAAGGACATAGAGCCAACTTGACACAACTGTGGGAAGCATTGAAGTCAACCATGTGGAAAGCTTTCGATACCTTGTAGAGTCCATTCCTTGCAGAGTCCATAGATTTGAGGGTGTTCTGAGGGCAAAAGGGGTATAGTCAGTGAATATTTGTAATGTATTTGTCTATTAGAAACCCATGTTCTTCCCAGTCCACTGCTGGCCAGTCTCTGCCAGAGCAGGAAGCCCACGTGATAGAGCTCCTATTGAATGTGCATGGATGTAAAAAGCAGAGGTTATCTGAAATGACGAGTCCCATGTGAAGGAATGGGTTTAGCCTGTTTAATCCCTTATCAAACAGACTATTTTTAAACCAGGGGAATTCACTGCCCATTTTACACTGTTTGTCCACCTTGAACCGTACCTCCAGTTCAGTTCAGTAATTATTTAGCCATTAATAAATATGTTTCTTTCTCAGAGGGAGACAGGAAAAGAAGATTGAATTTCAAATCTCAAATACAGTGGTAAGCTCTCTCCAGCTCTCTCCAGCCCCAGAAAAACGATGGTTTGGTTCCTTGACAATAGTTGAATCAAAATGGGTCCAAAAGGCTGAACCTTTGAGTTACCGTACGGTGTGCGGTGGAGTCAACGACACAACCCTGGTAGCAAAGGAGTACTGTAGTATGTACCAGTTTGGTGTTCTTAAGCCATTGAAAATACAACATGCATCTGACTACAGTATTTCAATTAGATGAATCCATTGTATTTATTGCGTAATTATTTTCCATCAAAATGTGAGGCCATTCATCAATCAACAACATGTAAGAAAAGCATACTTTGATACTCTCTTTGGCTCTATAAAATAATAACTCCAGGCTGAGACGCCTCTATTTGTGCTTTTATATATGAATAATTAATTAGAGAGTCTGAAATAATTTTGCCATTCACGACCTTGATGGTGTGTACATTGAAAGAAGGGGAGCGGTGTGTGAAATAAAATGTGAGTGGAGAGGCGGCGTAGCTACATGTTGACACCCCCAGAGTAAACAAACGAGTTGGGCTAGCAGACATGGGATTACCATATCTCCACTTAACTTGTTTTATCCTGTGAGAATCATCAATATTAAACGGTAAGGAGAAGGAAGAGAAAGTGCTGAGCTATAGGCTTTTAGCAGCCGCCGTTGAGCCTCTGCGTTTAAAGAAGAGAGAGATAAATGAGAGAACCCTCTGGAATCTCAAAAGAAAGTAAATACCCGTCTTTTATCTTTTCTCCCTGTCCTCTCCACTCAGCATGGTCTCTCCGTTCGTTAACACGTTTGGGTGTCACGCCCATTTCTCCAGCTCTTTCTTTCATGTTGTTCAACTCGTTATGATCACCGACAAGTTGTGTCCACTTCCGTCCATCTCCCTAATGTTATCTGTTTGTCCATGCAAAAAGCACACGTAAATATTGACTAGACATTTTTGCATGTACTGCATATACGAACCTGCTAATGTTGTCTGTAATTCTATCAGGGCTGTATTCTGCAGCTCTCTGCAGTTCGGACCGTAATGAAGGTAATGAGAAGTGAGAAGTGACCGGTGTGTGTGCCTTTGGGCTAAAAGCCGGTGAATCTGCTGTGCTTGCCTGTCGCGTCTGTGTGTATGAAGGTAGACACTGCCCTCAGGGCTATCACAATCAGCAACTTTGTCCTCTTTGGCAGGTAAATGAGCCAGGAGAAGTACGAGTTACACTGCTGAAACATGAACTTTACTTCCCGGGCATCTGACCTGTCAGTCAACACCTTGGAGCATTTGGGCCACACAAAGTAAGAGCTAGAGAGCCATAACTTCCTCTCGAGTTAGAGAAAAACAGGATAGAACAGGCGAGCGTACACATTACTGTACACTGTTTCCTCACTGTAAGAAACAACACAGGATCCTAAACACAAACGTGCACGCACACAGACACATGTGCACAGCCGCCGCCACCCAATACACACAAACATGAGGGTCCTATCCTATAGAACACACATCTGGTCGCCCTAGGGCCCCTGGAGAGGTGCCAGGCAGAGAGGGCCAACACACAGGGCCCAGAAGGGGGCTACTGTCCCCCTGCCAGCCCCCAGCTGATTTTAGTTATCAATATTTTACTCGCTCCCATTAAACTTTAAAGAGGCTGCGATTAGGCACGGAAACAAAGGAGATCCTTCATGATATCGGGTCACGTGGAGCTGTAAAAGATCCCTTTAAAAGGCTTTATTTAACAATATAAAACTGGCCCAGGTGTATTAAGCTGTGGGGAGCTGAGAGCTGTGCAGATGGCTGAGAAAGGAGCTTCTGTGCTAAGGCCCTCTGCCAGCTCAACCAGCCATTCGCCACAGTATGAGCACCATACTTCCTGTCACACACTAAAGGACAGGGCCTTTCAAAGGTAAAAGAGCTAGGCCATAGTAATCCTTTCAGTAATCTCTGACCCAGAACAATAATCTTGGGTAGCTGCGTCATATATTCAATTAGGTTCTGGGGAGAGACATATGAGATAAGATACTAACGAGACTAGAGAAGTCTACACCACCCTAAACGGAAACTCTCAGCCGAAGCAAGGGCCAAATGTCCCCTTCCGAAATTCAAAAAATGCGAACACCTGTGAAATCGTGATTTGTCCATGTAATCAGTTACAAAATAAATCTGCCCACAGTCTCTCCTGCTTGGTCCTTTAGCTGGGTCCATGCCTATTATCCACTTCCTTGGGACTAACCTGAAATTGAAGCCCCAGCTCCTTGTCCATACACTTGCCTGTCTTGGAAGAGCAAACCCTCGCTCCAGCTCTGGTAATTATGCTGTTTCTGGGTCCATTCGTTCCTCTGTGCCCTGATGGTAAACATGTGTTTGTTGTATTGTTGTTCAGAGAAAGTGGGCCATGGTTGGCATGGATGCTGTGGTGTGGAGAGCTCTCTCCTGTCTTCTTCTTCACGTCTCCTGACCACTGTCATGACGAGCCAGAGCCACAATGATGAAGAATCCCAGTAATGTGGTTACGGTAACAAGAGCGTGCAACAAACAACAACCCTTGTTCTCCTCTCTCTCTCTCTCTCTCTCTCTCTCTCTCTCTCTCTCTCTCTCTCTCTCTCTCTCTTTCTCTCTCCCTCTCTCTCTCTCTCTCCCCCCATATCTCTCCCCACACATCTACCTTCTATCTCCATGACCCTCTCTTTTCCCCACACTTCCTCCCCCGCCTTTGACTCTCCCTCTCCCTGAATACTCTCCATTTCCCCTCTCTGGCTGCTTCTCTCTTCCTACCCCTTCTCTATCCCTGTCATTTCCTCTGTAACCCATTGAAGCCCTGGAGGTTGAGGGCACTCAGTTCATCATCATCTGGGGCCATGTAAGGTTGCCCAGAAAGATGAGTTCTAAACACAACAACAACAAGGGCAATGCTGTCTATTACTATAATACATGCAGTCTGCTACTGTAATACATACTGTATGTTACTATAAGACATGCTGTCTGTTACTGTAATACATGCAGTGACAATGGCTCCATACACAGTTACAGCCAATATTGAGGAACACTGTGAGTAACCTCTTCTAGAAAATGAATGTGGATTGTGTTTTTCTGTTTTACTTTATTTCCACCTGCCCCAGATAACCTCAATGGTACAGTATCTCCGTTTGGTGACAAGAATGGTGACGAGGTAAAAATAGGTGTGTGTGTGTGTGGGGGGGGGGGGGGGGGGGGGGGACGACCTAAAATCCCCAAAAGTCCCCACAAGCATAGTAAAATAAGGAAAATTCTCCCTCGTGGGGACATTTCCCACATCCCCATGGACAAAGGCTATTTTAAGCTTATGAGTTCGATTTAGGGTTAGGGTTAGAATTAGGGTTAGAGTTAGAATTAGAGTTAGGGTAAGGGGTTAGTGGTTAGGTTTAGGGTTAGGGTTAGGGTTAAGGTTAGGGGTTAGAGGTTAGGAGTTAGGTTTAGGGTTTGGGTTAGGGTTAGGGTCACAGGTTAAGGTTAAGGTTAGGGTCACAGGTTAAGGTTAGGGTTAAGGTTAAAGTTAGGGTTATGGTAAGCATAAGGTTTAGGGTTAGGGGTTAAGGATAATAGGATTTTGAATGGGAATGAATTGTAGGTCATCATGGGGATAGAAGAGCACAACGTGTGTATGTATGTATGTGTGTGTGTGTGTGTGTGTGTGTGTGTGTGTGTGTGTGTGTGTGTGTGTGTGTGTGTGTGTGTGTGTGTGTGTGTGTGTGTATGTGTGTGCACGTGTAGACACACATACTGTGCATTTAATAACATATACATAAACACTGTTCCACTTTTCACAAAAAGATATCCAGGCAAATGAATCTAGTGATGATTTACTGCCTTTCCTCTACTAATATGTGCAGTGAGAGAAAGTTGATATCGGAAAAGCACATTTCTCACAATTTACTACACACGGTCTGCCTTCATGGTCTTTTTCTCTTGCCAGTCTACAATATACAGAAAGGGGTTTATTTCATCATTGCACTGTAAATTAAGATATATTAGCATCTATTAGGAGCTATGGGCACTTCCACTCTTTAAGAGCCAGTATAGACGGAAAGAATTAAGCGGTATTGTAATTCAATTTTCGACTTATTCATTAAATGCATTTTACTGTGCAAAAGTAATTTTGGTTAGAGCTTTTATGGCCTTCTACTCTCCTGATGCCAATGGATCCACTAGTGAGACGGAGACCGACACAGACCTTGGGGTCCTTCTCCCTCTCTTCCTTGTTTCAAGGTTTTAAACAGTATATTCCTCACCCTTTCCTTCTCTATTTCCAACTTCTTCTCCCTCTCCCTCTCCTCACATTAATTGCATGGTTCTCTCCACAAACATTCCTGAGGGAGGTTCTTCCCCAAATAGCCGGCCTTCGAGGTTGGATCCCTGGGCCGGCGGCGCGCTCCATTTGGCCGGGACCATGTCGGAAAAGCCAGGCGGCAACCGCATAACGACCAGTGTCTGAGGGGCTAATTTTTCATGTTCAAACAGAGCTAGCGCCTGGCGGCTAGCATCTGCAGACTGACTCCCTGGTCCAGACTGTGGCTAATGCAGGGGTTGTCAGTGCCCTGAAGGGGTCGTAAAACACTGAAACCAAACCCTGGGATCCCCCCTTTTATGGGATATACATCCCCTGGTACTGTATAGGCAGTCATGTATGCTTTAAGTGAAGAAATTGTAGATTTGAGCCAATGTGAGGCACAACATCTCAAACTTGATCTGTGCAATAGTACAGCTAATTTCCACTGTACTGTTTTGTAAATAGGCATACACTGTATATGTAAAGTGATTTATGGCCTGCACTTAAATACAGCACAACACTTATCATGACAAAAGGGATGTAGTGTCAGATCTGAACCTAACCACAGTCTATTCAGCTAGGTATGTGTAAGAGGGGACCAAGTTTTGCCCTCAGGAATTCAGACCTAAAACTTAACAAATGCTCTCTATTTTGCATGTATGAATTGATTCCCAATGTTCTGTTGCAAAAAACATGTTTTATTTGAATTGCATGTATAGGGGACCGTACAATTGTGGTACAGCCTCGTTTCAGATCGCATTTCACACAGTCAAGATTTTGTACAACCCCTTGTCAACCTCTGGACAACGAGTGTGTCATTCTGCGGTGACTCTGTGTGACTAAGCACTCAGATCCTCCAGTCTGTAACCTCTCCTCTGACCTCATCTTTATAAGACATAGTTAAGGAGGAGGTGAACCTCACTTGGTGTTACGGAGAGGGGAGGCTACTTTCCCCTCATGTTCTCCCTTATTGTGGTTTGGTATAGCCCATGTCCCTGTATTCTGGCACTCCTGGCGGTCTCTCTGGTGCCTGTCTCTGGACCTCAGCCCGGTCCATTCTATTTAGTGAGAGGGGTTTATTTATTATTTTCTCTGACCTGGGGTAGGTGCCCCCAGCGCCACAGGACCACTGTGGCTTGAGTTCCTCATGTCTTTGTGTGTCTCTGTCTCTCCTTCCTCCACAGACCCAGACTTGACTCACCACTGTTTATTGGCTTGATTCTATACAGTTTTGCTCCAGCGAACTTCATGCAAAACATGGCTCAAACAGGCAGAAAGACCAACATCCCTAAGCTCAACAGCACATGCTTTGGGCTTTGACTGAGCAGTAAGGAAACAAGTTCAGACTTCTTAAGTTTTGAAGGAAGATAAAGCATGATGTATTATGACAGATTTATACATTTTCTTTGCAGATGTCATTGTGTCTTTACTTTGTCCAAACTTAACAGGGGCTCCTGAGTGGAGCAGTGATCTAAGGCACTGCATCGCAGTGCCAGAGGCGTCACTACAGACCCTGGTTCAATTTCAGGCTGTATCACAACCGGCCATAATTGGGAGTCCCATCGGGCTGCGCACAATTGGCCCGGCGTCGTCCAGGTTAGAGTTTGGCCGGGATAGGCTGTCTTTGTAAATTAGAATTTGTTCTTAACTGACTTGCCTAGTTAAATAAAGGTTAAATAAAAATGCAATTAAAACAGTTTGAGTAGGTACGAGAGGCATAAGCAGAGTTTAAATAGGTTAGAGAGAGGGGAGCAGGCAACTGTCTTGGCGCACCAATTATTTGTGGGTATAAAAAGATTAAGCCACGCAGATGAGGCTGAGTAAGAAAAATAGACCACATCTATAGTGACCTATATATTCCATGATCCTGCAGGTAGCATTAGAAAAGTGCTTGGCTCGGATGCTCTGGCTGGGTGTGCTGTTTTAGTTACTGGGAAGTTTATGACACACCAGTAGTTATTTTCTTCTCTCTTTGTCGGCCTGTGTGTGAGTGTGTGTGTGTGTGTGTGTGTGTGTGTGTGTGTGTGTGTGTGTGTGTGTGTGTGTGTGTGTGTGTGTGTGTGTGTGTGTGTGTGTGTGTGTGTGCGTGTGTGTGTGTGTGTGTGTGTGTGCGTGTGTGTGTGTGTGTGTGTGTGTGTGTGTGTGTGTGTGTGCCTGCTTGCAATCCCCTAGCAAAATTCACCTGGGGTTCTTAAGAAGAAAAGCCAAAGCCTCAGAAAGTCAATAATGGCAATGCCACACTGAGCTGCATAGCGTGGATTTACAGTATTTAAGATGTGCAACACCTGGTGTCTTTTACCAGAAATGCTTCTCTGTGGCATTCATGTGTGAGGATCACAGAGTTAAGGCTTCCCTCGGACACCAATACCCAGTCGTTCCTTCAAACAGTGACACTGGAATTTATTTATTGAGGTCTGTTTGTCAAAGCTACTGTGTCTGATATACAGGATGTAGCTAGGGGTTTAGGCTTTCATGCATGACTTTACAGACAACATCGACCTCAATGAAAGTACTGTGTGGTTTTGTGGAGAGTACTCGTTAGGGGCAGGGGTAAATATAAGATCCCAAGCATTCAACAGAACTGACTGATTCTAAGGAATCAGTATGGTGAAGATAAAACACATGCCTAAACTAGGCATTATCTAAGCAGGTTATTTTGTATGCCTTCAAGCCACCTAACGTTCCACACTCATCAAATGAAATAGGTAGTTGACACTTTTACTATAAAAGACACACAAGTCACACCGTGACTCCCCTAAAGCATTCTGGGGGCCAGACAGTGATATAGTGATGCTGGAGAAGTTGGACAGGCATTAAAGAGGGAGAGGCATTAGAAACCAACAAGGAACAAGTGGATGACCACAGTCACGTAACAGTTTAAAAGCAATTTTTGTTCATTGTGAAGGAAGAATCCCACATCTCACTCTAGCTCTCACTCTCTGCCTCCCTTTCTTGCTTTCTCTCCCTCCCTGTCTCTAGCTATGTATAAAAAGTGGTGAGAGGTGATGTGCAGATCATACTTGTCCATGTCCTATGTGTCTGTTAAGCAATGCCACACTGTGATGCAGTCTCCTACAGTCTCCTTCAGCTCATGAAACATGGCGAGAGAAAGGCCATCTAGAAGCTGTTGGGTTGAACCCAGGTAGTTGTGGTTTATTGTCCCTTACCCTCGATGTAGCAAATATGTGGAATCCATTACAAAAATAAGTCAAGGATCTCACTTACTCAGTGTAGGCTACAGTATATTTTGGCAATGACACACTGACCCAAGCTACATATTTCTTAGCTACCCGAAAAGCATGAAAAGCACATACTGTACATATACACAGCAATGAATTATAAATCAAGACAAAATAAAAACTAGAATGCAAGCAGGAATTAAGATGCAATTCAACCTAATATAGACACAGTATATCAAGGAAAGTTGAAAACACAGAGTCAGCCATTTTTTTAGTTAAATAGACTCTACTGGAGTCATCTTAACCCTCAACAGAGTGATACGCTCCCTGGAGTTGGTGTTGATAGCTGGAGTACTTATAACTCCATTTAGTGTCAGGGAGATAAAACTATGGAGCATCCACAGATGTGGGAGGGGCATCATTGTCATATTTCTGTTAGAGATCGATTTTTTGAATTGTTTGTTTCAATATCTGTGTTTTCGCATGTACATTGATTGTTTTTGATCTTATGCTACACAATGACATGTAACATACATTTTCCTAAACTAATCTAATCTGTAAGTGGTTGGAGTTATAGCATGGCTGTTCCAGTCCACATGATGCATGTAGTTTCTAACAACAGCACTTTCCTCTCTGCTCTGACATGCATTCTGAATACAAGTTGTTGATGATGTAATATTGCTGGACATCCTCCCTCTTAAATGGATTCCACTAGAGATTGGATGTCACATTGCAAGACACCATAGTATGACACATTAACAATATGTAAATTAGCCTTTACACCCTTACTCCGAAAAATGGGACCATATAAACTCCCTAGGGGTTGAATTAACACTTGTGATAATATTGTAAACACTACTCAAAATAATTAACTCTAGAATACTGAACAACACTGCAGAGAGTTAAAAAAACATACAGATTTATTTTCAATTAATACTGTACAGAGTGAAATGCAGAGATAAATGTAAACATTAAATTTAGCATACACAACTCTGAAAAAATTACTGTGTTGCCAGAGTACATTTTACTATTTTTAGACTGGGACCAAATGTTATTTGTGGCAGAGTTACATTTTCTTCCATTAGAGTTAAATGTGCTCTTTCATATTTTACAGTGTAGCTAGAAACCTAAGGGATACACATTATAAACATACAAATAAAATGCTGTGGCTAAATGAGACACTAAGATGTGATGAAATGAAACGGAAGTGGATTCAGCAGGGCTGATGGCAGAAGGCTTTCCCATTGACCTTGTTGAAACACAGGAGCCCACAGGAGCCCTGTATTTACACCACGGACTGGTAATCTAATGCAAACATGACGCACAAGAGGGCAACCTAAAGAAGTGGAGGTCGGAAAAATAAACTATAGCAACACCACACCGAGGTTTGTGGCTTTACAGTAGCTGCCAAAGCTGAGGCAAACCCAGTAATTCACCCAGGTTTGAGTCTGTTAATTAATGATATCTATAACAGATAGCTATTGCAAACGAGCACACACATACACACATACACAGGCACGTACGCTTATCCACACGTACGCACGCACAGAAATTCATGCAAACATAGTGGTTAAGGGGTGGAAGATGCTCTACGTCTTAGATTAAAGAAACAAAAGTAATTTCCTTAAAAGTTCATCCCATGGTGGATAATTCATTTTATTCATTGAAATAAGTGCCTTGTGTACCATTTATTCAGCCCGTGGTTAGCTCCATACATACAGTACTTAATGTAATAGAATGATAACCATTCAGGGAAGTCACATTTCCTCCTCTCACATGAAGTGTTCTGCTCTTGTCTATCAGTGCATAGACACTGTTTGTCAATTATGCACCTATTAGGATTAGCTTAGATTAAGCTATCATAGGGATGAGTTTGAACACTAGCTAATACCACTCTAATTACGGGACTATTATCTTCCCCCCACAGCTCTCTGTGGTCCTCTCCTCTTTGCCTAACTTTATCTGTGCTGGCCATTCCACTGCAAGACTAGGAACCTGTAGGCCCTGGAGTGTGTCCCAATGCAGACCTTTCTGTTTGTTCTCTTATCACAGCTCAAGCGCTCTTTGAATGATTGTAAAGTCTAGCAGAAGTCTAGTAGTAGGAATATCTCAGGTTGAGCCAAGAACAGTGCAACTATCAGTGTTTACAAATCCTCAAAACGTTGGTAACCTCCTGCGCAGTTGCAAGAGTTCACTTAATAAAAAATAAAAAAACATGTTTCAACATTAAACTCAGTCACTTTTCAAGTTCATCCCAGACTCTCTGATGTGTCTTTTCCTCTGTGTGGAAACTCAGTAGGACAGGCATGGGAAGCGGTTGTGAAAGTAGAGGGAGAGCTGCATTTGAGGTTCAAGGAAAAAGTTAGAGCTGTAGATGAGAGTTTTAGGGGAATGGAGGGAGCGGATTGTGAGGGCCGAACACTGTCCATACGTTAGGCATTATCATTTTTAAGGTGCAGTAGTAAATCCTGCGCTGGAAGTGGAGGGGCAGGATCTGGGGAAATTTACCAGGATTAATGCACTCCCATCGTCACGGCGACTGATAGCGGTTACTACAGTGCCGATGGGGTCACCTTGGGCTGCCTTTGTGTGGTAAAAAGGAAGGGTGGGGAATGTGTAAAATAATGGACCGGGTTGGGCTGCATTCATATTACTGTATATGATGCCTTCCATCAAATGTCAATGCACTTTGCATTGTGTGTGGGTAACCCATCTAAACCCAATAACAAGGCACTCATCTGGTTATGTTAATGCCCTGCAGCTGTGCAATACTTGATATGTGTGGTTAGGAAATGTACAGGCCCAGATAAAACATTTAATTGACATCAGGAAACTCCACTTTGTCTATTTTCGTGCAGCACATTTGAGTTACTGAAACTGAAAGACATAAATATTTATCTTGATCAGAGTCAACAACATCCAGTATTGGAGACCTTGCTGTATTATCCTTTGGCAACAACTAATATACACCAGCTGTTTTTCTATGTCATTCTTAAGCCCAATGTCACTCTGGAAGCCACACTGATGGCACAGTACATTGTCCTTGTGGCCGTGCCATGATTGGTCGGAAATGTAAATTACATTGCAGTTCTCAAGTTTACACTCTTGGCTGGGTGTCTTGAAGAAACATGAATTTCTTTGAAAACAACAGATTATCTAACGTATACTTACTATACCACCTTTCTAACAAGACAGTTTGTCACATTTCTGCCCTGCTAGAGCTGCCCCGGTCAACTGTAAGTGCTGTTATTGTGAAGTGGAAACATCTTGGAGCAACAATGGCTCAGCTGTGAAGTGGTAGGCCACACAAGCTCACAGAATGGGATTGCCGAGTGCTGAAGAGAGTAGAGCGTAAAAATCGTCTGTCCTCGGTTGTAACATTAACTACCGAGTTCCAAACTGCCACTGGAAGCAATGTCAGCACAAGAACTGTTCGTCGGGAGCTTCATGAAATGGATTTCCATGGCCGAGCAGCCGCACACCAGCCTAAGATCACCATGCGCAATGCCAAGCGTCGACTGGTGTTGTGTAAAGCTCGCCGCCATTGGACTCTGGAGCAGTGGAAATGTGTTCTCTGGAGTGATGAATCATGCTTCATCGTCTGGCTGTCCGACGGACAAATCTGGTTTGGCGAATGCCAAGAGAACGCTACCTGCCCGATTGCATAGTGCCAACTGTAAAGTTTGGTGGAGGAGGAATAATGGTCTGGGGCTGTTTTTCATGGTTGAGGCTAGGCCCCTTAGTACCAGTGAAGGGAAATCTTAACCCTACAGCATACATTCTAGATGATTCTGTGCTTCCAACTTTGTGGCAACAGTTTGGGGAAAGCCATTTCCTGTTTTAGCATTACAACGTCCCTGTGCACAAAGCGAGGTCCATACAAAAATGTCGAGATCAGTGTGGAAGAACTTGATTGTCCTGCACAGAGCCCTGACCTCAACCTCATTGACCACCTTCGGGATGAATTGGAATGCCGACAGCGAGCCAGGCCTAATCGCCCAACATCAGTGCTGACCCCACACAATGCTCTTGTGGCTGAATGGAAGCAAGTCCCCGACAGTAATGTTCCAACATCTAGTGGAAAGCCTTCCCAGAAGAGTGCAGGCTGCTATAGTAGCAAAGGGGGACCAACTCCATATTAATGCCCATGTTCGACAAGCAGGTGTCCATATACTTTTGGTCATGAGCAGTCAGTAAAGAGAGAGCGAAAGAGCGCGACAGAGAGAGAGAGAGAGAGAGAGAGAGAGAGAGAGAGTATGTCATGTTGACCAGTGACCAGCGCTTCTACAGAACGGTTGGATATTTGGAGCGGTTTTGATATGGATGTATTGTTCGTTGTGCCGTTGCGTAATAACTGCTGGAATTTTGTAATAGTTTGTCTTACCCTTACAGAGATGGTGGCTAATAGGTAGTCTATAGGGATAGAACTGTGCCAGCACACATCTGTGTATTTCCATGAGTGTGTGAGAAGAAGAAGGGAGAAGGACCTGTCAATTCCTTGTCTCGTCCATTCTCTGTGCAGGCGAATGCTCCATCCATCAGGGCTTAAGTAGTTTTCCGACAGTACATTGACCTTGAGTGCCTGGCATCGATTTCCAGTGGCGTCGCACCGAGCGGGGTCGTTACCGCGTGGCCCCGCTATGGGGTGTGATCGGGAACACATTCCCCAAATCCCGATACCGCGCTGCCATATGGCGGTGATGGATCGCCCACCTCTGTAGACCATCAATCCTCACCTGCCGTAACCACGGTGACACCTGTGTCGAATTTATCATCATACACACCACAGACATGGCAGAAAAGGAGAGGGGGTGAGGTTGGATACTAAATAAAGACCTACTTCACACAGGTACACACACACACACACACATTTTCATACTTATCCTGTACAAACCCATGCTACCTACCCTTCTCCTTGACTCTGTCAAACCTATTCCTTGAAATGAAATCGTATCAGCTGGGGAGTTATGTTTAAATGTAACCCCCTTCTCCTGGTGAGCTCAACATTGTGTTTAACAATTAAATTGCTGATTTGGCAAATATGAGAAGGTGACAATGCATGTCAGACGCATGTGAATCCAGCTAACCTTAGTATGAGAGAACAGCCATTTTGGGAAAGACGGATGATATCTCCACTTCAAGCACTTCAGCCAGACACAAAACAATAACTACAAGGCATCATCAATAAACCATTATTGATGGTTCTTTATGTGCAACATAAATGGCATTTATATACTTCTCTTTTCATGGCAGTTCTCTGTCCCGAGAGTTAAGAGAGGAACCTCGAACGGAGATTCACTGTACTTTATGGTTTGGAAAAAAAGGTCACATGACCTTGCCCATCCACTAATTAAATTAATTATCCACAGTTCCCTTGAACAGCTTTTATGGGCAGTTAAAAATAAAAGAGGGGAGAAAACTAGAAAAAAATATGTTTTTTTTACTGCCATGCAAGTGGCTTCGTATGTGCTGTCTCTGACAAAGGTCTAGTCTCCTGTAGGTCTCTGGCAGTGATGCCAAGTACAGAGTTTAGACCTACGCAGTGATGGGACAGACTGGACAGAGGAGAGGGGCGTCCCACTGTAGCTCTGTGTCTATGAATAACTCGCTCTCTCTTTAGCTTATTTTTCTCTCCCTCTCTATATCATAATTTCTCATCTCCTTTCCCCTTCTTTCCGTAAGTCTCCATCTCTCCATTTAACATACGATCCTTGTCTCTCGCTGACCAATATTGTACCCTATTTTCAGATTCAACCTCTCCAATTCTCTCTCCCCCCAAACCCCCCTCCTCCTCTCCCCACTCTTCCTTTCTCCCTCCTCTACCCCCTCTCTCTGTCTCCCTGGGTATTGTCTCGTAGTGAACAGGCTCTGGTGCCATCCAGACCGCAGCTCTGTGCCCAGACCACAAGCCCCATGTGGAGGGGAGCGGCTTACGAGCGCTGCCCACCAGGAGAACACTCCTCACAGGCACAATGCCCCCTTTCACAGGGCTCCTCCATAGGCGTCACACAGAAACACCATGAGCCAGAGGCAAAGAGAGTCTCAATACACACACATGTACCTGCGTTTACATACATAAACACACACTCACACACATATACGTGCACACATACAGATGCAAGCATATGCATATACATGCAGTACATTGTAGAAGACATCGAAACTATGAAATATTACATATGGAATCATGTAGTAACCAAAAAAGTGTTAAACAAATCAAATTATATTTTATATTTGAGATTCTTCAAAGTAGCCACCCTTTGCCTTGATGACAGCTTTGCACACTCTTGGCATTCTCTCAACCAGCTTCATGTCACCTGGAATGCATTTCAAATAACCAGTGTGCCTTGTTAAAAGTACATTTGTGGAATGACTTTCCTTCTTAATGTGTTTGAGCGAATCAGTTGTGTTGTGACAAGGTATACAGACGAATGAGTAGGTGTTGGTTGGCCATCGGTACAATACAAACACATGGAGCCAACAGAGAGGGCTGCCGTGCTGCTAGCTCTTAGGAAACTTTGCAGTATTATTAGCCCAGAAAATGTTTTGTGTTATTACATGCAGCCGGGAAGAACTATTGGTATTTGGTATTTTATTAGGATCCCCATGTTGCAAAAGCAGGAGCTACTCTTCCTGGGGCTGGATATCAGAGCGGTGGTAACTCCCCAGCACTACCAGCATTACAACCAGGAATACGACTTTCCCAAATCGGATCCTTTGTTCATACCCCCCAGGGCAATTCAAAACTTTATTTGTCATATGCGCCGAATACAGCAAGTATAGACCTTACCGTGAAGTGAGTAAAGAAAATATTTACCAAATAGACTAAAATAAAAAAAGAATAATAAAAAAGTAACACAATAAGAATAACAATAACGAGGCTATATACAGGGGGTACTGGTACCGAGTCAGTGTGCGGGGGTACAGGTTAGTTGAGGTAATTTGTACATGTAGGTAGGGATGAAGTGACAACGCATAGATAATATACAAAGAGTAGAAGCAGTGTACAAAAGGGAGGGGGGAGGGGGAGAGCACATGTACAGTACATAGTCTACATAGTAGATTTTATGAATTGTTCAGCAGACTTATGGCTTGGGGGTAGAAGCTGTTGATGAGCCTTTTGGTCCTAGACTTGGCGCTCCAGTACCACTGGCCTTGTGGTAGCAGAGAAAACAGTCTATAACTTGGGTGACTAAAGTCTCTGACAATTGTATGGTCTTTCCTCTGAGACCACATATCTATAGGTCCTGGATGGCAGGTAGTTTTCCTCCAGTGATGTACTTGGACGTACACATTACCCTCTATAGCGCCTTATGGTCATATGCCGAGTATTTGCCATACCAGGTGGTGATGCAACTGGTCAGGATGCTCGTGATGGTGCAGCTGCAGAACCTTTTGAGGATCTGGGGACCCATGCCAAATCTTTTCAGTCTCCCTCTTCACGACTGTCTTGGTATGTTTGGACCATGATAGTTCGTTGGTGATGTGGACACCAAGGAACTTGAAACTCTAGATCCGCTCCGCTACAGTCCCGTCGATGTTCATGGGTGCCTGTTCCACCCGTCTTTTCATCTAGTCCACGATCAGCTCCTTAGTCTTGCTCATATTGAGGGAGAGGATGTTGTCCTGGCACCACACTGACAGTTCTCTGACCTCCTCCCTATAGGTCGTCTCATCGTTGTCATGATCAGGCCTACCATTGATGTGTCGTTAGCAAACTTAATGATGGTGTTCGAGTCTGGTTTGGCCACGCAGTCGTGGGTGAACAGGGATTACAGGAGGGGACTAAGTACACACCCCTGAGGGGCCCCAGTGTTAAGGATCAGCTTGGCAGAAGTGTTGTTGCCTACTCTTACCACCTGGGGGTCAGGAAGCCCGGGATCCAGTTGCAGAGGGAGGTGTTTAGTCCCAGAATCCTTAGCTTAGTGATGAGGTTTGTGGGCATGATGGTGTTGAGCTGTAGTCAATGAACAGTATTCTCACATAGGTATTCCTTTTGTCCAGGTGGAAAAGGGCAGTGCGATTGAGACTGCAACATCTGTCAATCTGTTGGAGTGGGTCAAGGGTGTCCGGGAGGATGCTGTTGATGTGAGCCATGACCAGCCTTTCAAAGCACTTAATGACTATCATGTGCTATGGGGCGGTAATCATTTGGGCAGACTAACTTTGCTTCCTTGGACACAGGGACAATGGTGGTCTGCTTGAAACTTGTAGATATTACAGACTCGGTCAGGGAGAAGTTGAAAATGTCAGTGAAGACACTTGCCAGTTGGTCCGCTCATGCTTTGAGTACACGTCCAAGTAGTCCGTCTGGCCCAGCTGCTTTGGGAATGTTGACCTATTTAAAGGTTTTGTTCACATTGGCTACCGAGAGCGTTATCACACAGTCATCCAGAACAGCTGGTGCTGTCTTGCATGCTTCAGTGTTGCTTGCATCGAAGCGAGCATAAAAGGCATTTAGCTCATCTGGTAGGCTTGTAACACTGGGCAGCTCGCGTCTGGGTTTCCCTTGGTAGTCAGTAATAGTTTTCAAGCCCTGCCACATCCGACGAGCATCAGAGTAGTAGGATTCAATCTTAATCCTGTATTGACGCTTTGCTTGTTTGATGGTTCGTCTGAGGGCATAGCGGGATTTCTAATAAGCATCCGGATTAGTCTCCTGCTCATTAAAAGCAGCAGCTTTAGCCATGGCTTCTGGTTGGGATATGTACGTACAGTCACTGTAGGGACGACATAGTTGATGCACTTATTTGCTTATGGCCTTATAGAATTGGTTGAGAGCGGTCTTAGTGCCAGGTTTGTTCTGTGGTGGTAAATAGATGGCTACGAATAATATAGATGAGAACTCTCTTTGTAGATACTGTGGTCTACAGCTTATCATAAGGTACTCTACCTCAGGCGAGCAATACCTCGAGACTTCTTTAATATTAATATATTATATATTAATATATTGACAAATAGACAGACACCCCTACCCTTCGTCTTACCAGACGTAGCTTCTCTGTTCTGCCGGTGCATGGAAAATCCCGCCAGGTCTATATTATCCGTATCATCGTTTAGCCATGTCTCGGTGAAACATAAGATATTACAGTTTTTAATGTCCCATTGGTAGGATAATCTTAATCGTAGGTCGATGATTGCACGTTAGCAACAAGAACGGATGGCAGTGGGAGTTTACTCGCTCGCCTACAGATTCTCAGAAGCCAACCCAATCTGCGGACCCTTTTCCTGCGTCTTTTCTTCAAGCAAATTACGGGAATCTGAGCCTGTTCCAGTGAAAGCAGTATATCCTTCTCGTCGGACTCGTTAAAGGAAAAGATTCCTTAGAGTCCACGGTGAGTAATCGCAGTTCAGAAGTGTCCAGAAGTTATTTTCGGTCATAAGAGACGATAGCAGCAACATTATGTACAAAATAAGTTTTAAAAAAGTTACACAAAATGCAATTTTTTTCTCTCCAAAATAGTACAATTGGTTAGGAGAATATAAAACATGAGCCTTGTTCTTCGGTGCCATCTTGTAACAATTCAACTGATTCCAGAGGCCGAACCAAAACAACGATAACGAAGGAGAGGTACTCGGAGTGGTCTTCTAGTCCAACTTAGGAAGCGCGCACACCACCCACCACTTCCGAGTATATTACTTGCTAATGTTCAGTCTCTGGATAATAACGTTGACGAGCTCAGGGCAAAGATTTCTTTCCAGAGAGACATCAGGGAATGTAACATACATGTTTCACGGAAACATGGCTTTCTCGCGATATACTGTCTGAGTCTGTCCTGCCAGTTGGGTTCTCAGTTCATCGCACAGACAGGAATAAATATCCTTCCGGGAAGAAGTGCAGGGGCGTATATTCCATGATTAATGACTCATGGTATGATTGTGATAACATACAGGAACTCAAGTCCTTTTGTTCACCTGACCTAGAATACCTCACAATCAAATGCCGACCGTATTACCTCCCAAGAGAATTCTCTTCGGTTACAGTCACAGCAGTGTATATCACCCCTCAAGCCTATACCATAAACTTCACTGGACATTATGCAAACTGGACACCATATATCCTGAGGCTGCATTTATTGTAGCTGGAGATTTTAACAAAGCAAATATGAGGAAAAGAATGCCGAAATTCTATCAACACGTTGACTGTAGTACTCGCTTTGCTAAAATTGCTCGACCACTGCTACTCCAACTTCTGGGAGACCTATAAGGCCCTCCCCCGCCCTCCTTTCGGCAAATCTGATCACGACTTAATTTTGCTCCCCCCTTCCTATAGGCCAAAACTCAAACAGGAAGTACCCGTGCTAAGGACTATTCAACGCTGGTCTGACCAATCGGAATCACACGGACTGGGATATGTTCCGGGTAGGCTCCGAGAAGAATTTCAAAGTATATACTGATACGGTGACTGAGTTTATCAGGAAGTGTATAGGATATGTTGTACCCACTGTGACTATTAAAACCTACCCTAAAAAGAAACAGGGGATAGATATTAGCATTCGCGCAAAACTGAAAGCGCAAACCATCGCATTTAACCATGGCAAGATGACTGGGAATATGCTAAATACAAAAAAGGCGGTCAAACAGGCAAAACTTTAGTCGCAATTCAATGGCTCAGACATGATACGTATGTGGCAGGGTCTAGAGACAATCATGCACTACAAAGGGGAAATCAGCCACGTTGTGGACACTGACATCTTCTTTGCCAGCTTTGCCACCGACGCAGCCGGTGTTCTCCTTCTCCGTGGTCGACATGAGCATGACATTTAAACGTGTTAACCCTTACAAGGCTGCCGGCCCACAAGACATCCCTAGCAGCCTCCTCAGAGCATGCGCAGCTAGCTGGAGTGTTTACGGACATATTCAATCTCTCCCTATCCAAGTCTACTGTCCCCACATGCTTCAATATGTTCACCATTGTTCCTGTACCCAAGAAAGCAGAGGTAACTGAAATAAATAGCTATTGCCCTGTAGCACTCCCTTTTGTCATCATGAAGTGCTTTGAGAGACTAGTCAAGGATCATATCACCTCTACCTTACCTGACACCCTAGACCCATTTCAATTTGCTTACTACCCCAATAGATCCACAGACGATGCAATCCCAATCACACTGCACACTGCCCTATCCCATCTGGACAAGAGGAATACCTACGTAAGAATGCTGTTCATTGACTATAGCTCAGCATTCGACATCATAGTACCCTCCAAGCTCATCATTAAGCTTAAGGCCCTGGGTTTGAACACCGCTCTATGCAAATGAGCCCTGCACTTCCTGACGGGCCTCCTCAGTTGGTGAAGGTAGAAAAAAACACCTCCACTTTGCTGATACTCAACACTGAGGCCCCACAAGGATGCGTGCTCAGCCCCCTCCTGTACTCACCCATGACTGCGTGTCCTCGCACACCTCTAACTCAGTCATAAAGACTGAGACAACACAACAGTAGTAGGCTTGATTACCAACAATGTCGAGACCCTGGGAGTGTGGTGGCAGGAAAATAACCTCTCACCCAATGTCAACAAGACAAAGAAGTTGATCGTGGACTTCATAAAACAGCAGAGGGAGCACCCCCCTATCCACAGCGATGGGACCACAGTGGAGAAGGTGGAAAGCTTCGAGTTCTTTGGCGTACATGTCACTGACAAACTGAAATGGTCAACTGACACTGACAGTGTGGTGAAGAAGGTGCAACAGCACCTCTTCAAACTCAGGAGACTAAAGAAATTTGGCTTGGCATCTAAAACCCTCACAAACTCTTACAGATGCACAATTGAGAGCATCCTGTAGGGCTGTATCACCGCCTGGTACGGCAACTGCACTGCCTGCAAACGCAAGGCTCTCCAGAGGGTGGTGCTGTCTGCCCAGCGCATCACCGGGGGCAAACTACTTGCCCTCCAGGACACCTACAGCAACCGATGTCACAAGAAGGCCAAAAAGATAATTAATGACAACAACCACCCGAGCCACTGCCTGTTCACCCCGCTATCATCCAGAATGCGAGGTCAGTACAGGTGCATCAAAGCTGGGACCGAGAGACTGAAAAACAGCTTCTATTCAAGGCCATCAGACTGTTCAGTTCTGTTAAATTGCCATCACTTGCACATTAGAGGCTGTTTATATATACATAGACTTGGAATCACTGGCAACTTTAATAATGGAACACTAATCACTTTAATAATGTTTACATATTTTGCATTACTCATCTCACATGTATATACTGTATTCTATCCTATTCTACTGTATCTAAGTCTATGCTGCTCTGACATTGCTCGCCCAATATTTATAAAATCTTAATTCCATTCCTTTACTTTAGATTTGTGTGTATTGTTGTTAAATTGCTAGATATTACTGTTAGATATTACTGCACTGTAAACACAAGCATTTCGCTACACCCGCAATAACATCTGCTAAACACGTGTATGTGACAAATAAAATGTCATTTGATTTTGATTTGATTTGTGTCCAAACTTTTGAATGGTACTGTACACATGCACGCCCACACACAAGCATGTGTCAGCACACACACACACACACACACACACACACACACACACACACACACACACACACACACACACACACACACACACACACACACACACACACACACACACACAACCCATTACTTCATTAGCTCTGATAGCTAAAGAACTTAATGCTGCGCTACTACTAGAAGAGCGCAAACCTTCTCAATATGCCCATGCTTTACTCTCTACATTAGGTGGCAACAAAGGATGAGAAGTCAAACCAATTGATTTGTGTTTTAGTAACACTTTTCATTCTTTCATTAACCTGAATATGCATAGACATATTGTCAGAATACAAAAGAATAAGAAAAATTATGTGGACTTCAAACTTCTGCCTACAATGAATGTGTACTGCATGAAATTATTGTGTCCAATTACATTTCATTCATATGCAGGATCATTTCAAGACAGGAGTGTCAACAAGGGAGAACGACTGCCCACTCTCATTGAAGCCAAGGCCGACCGCAGTACTGCAGGCATTGTTAGCAGAACCCAGGATCCCCTATTATAGTGAATGGAAAAAGGGCAATCTTCATGTGAATAAAGAAAAAAAATAGAAGACAATCATGGTACCAATAACTATTTCTAATACACCAGATGTATGTCCTTGAAGTGATTATTTTAAAATCTCACACAGAAGAAGTTATAAGTACAATTTAGTTGCTAATGGCAGCCTGCAGTACCCCAGTTGGCCTTCAACTTGAGTTATTCAATGAGGGGGGGCTGTATTCAATGAGGGGGGTCAGACTGTGCTTGTTATGTCTCCATGAGACGCCTCCTTAGTAAGACTTCCTGGGTTTCAAATGCACTATTGAGTCTGAATGTTGGAATGAACGGTGTCACGTGATCGATGGCTTTGTCATTCTTTTTACATTCATTGATTGGGAATAAGGGTGAGGTTAGAAGACCACACATGGGTCACAATTTGCAACGGCTTCATACACTCTCTCAGGAGCTGCAATAGTGCCAGCATTAGACCGACTGTGATAAGTACATAGAAAAACAGCTTGACACTGTGTTTTCAGACAACAACTGAATGTGAGTGGTAGTATGAGTTAGAATGGGTACACTGAGGTAGTGGTCCACAAAAAGACAGTGAACATTATACAGTTGCTCCATCCAACCAACCCACAGTCCTAACTCCCACATTATAGTTCCCATCTTTCTCTTTGACTGTATTCTTAAAGACAGTATGCTTTGAAATGCTCCCCTTTGATCCAACACAATTTGACAGTGGGCCGGCCCCCTCTGAGCCCCTTGATTGAGAGGAATAGTCGACAGGACTAATCTATCCATCGGATGTAGGGTGGACCGGATGGTGATCCACAGCGCCATGCTTTGATAAGGAATGGCTTTGAATGATTCTTTAAACTATCGATTGCCTCTGATATGACAATCACCAGAGCAAGAAGAGAAGAGAAGAAAGAGAGATAAAAACTATGCAGTACTAATTACAATACTTAAAGGGTAGGCTCATTGATATGTGTGTTTAACTGATGGGGAATCGCCTTTCATTTTGTCCCAAGAGATGCTTTTTGTAATCATTATTTGAATATTTTTTGGTGTAAAATACCATTTTAGAACAGTGTTAATCCGCTAGTACTTTTGATTTGTGAAACCGTAGTGGGATTAAAAAATGTAAGATGAAAACAGACAAGTAGGCAGCCAGTACATTACAATACACTTTAGTGAACTGTTAACAGAATATATTTACAAAATAATACATATAGGAGAAGCTCAGCATTGTACACCAGGACACACTACTGCAACGTGTTTAAACTACTAGTCCTCAGGCAACATTGTGGAAAGAAGCTGATGTGTCTCTAGAAATATATACCAAACCTATATTGAGGGTAAGAGCTTGAATTCAAAAACAGTCACACTAAATCTTGGGCAATCTAGTTATTTTCCTTCATATCTGTGGTTTTGGAGTGGTATAGTTAATAAATAAATAAAGGTATCGGGTTGGAGGGGTGGGCACGGGCCATTCCTGTTTCCACTGTTTTGTCCTTACCCTGTGGTCTACTCCTGCCTCCTGCCTGCCCAGTCCGGCCATGGTGGTAACTGCCTCCATCCGCCTGCCCAGCCGTTACTCACTCCACACAGTCTATAGGGTTCAGGCTAGGAGGCTGAGATCCCCCCTTGGAATAAGACTATAGGGTTCAGGCTAGGAGGCTGAGATCCCCCCCAGGAATACGACTATAGGGTTCAGGCTAGGAGGCTGAGATCCCCCCCAGGAATAAGATTATAGGGTTCAGGCTAGGAGGCTGAGATCCCCCCTTGGAATAAGACTATAGGGTTGAGGCTAGGAGGCTTAGATCCACCCCTGGAATAAGACTATAGGGTTCAGGCTAGGAGGCTGAGATCCCCCCCAGGAATACGACTATAGGGTTCAGGCTAGGAGGCTGAGATCCCCCCCAGGAATAAGATTATAGGGTTCAGGCTAGGAGGCTGAGATCCCCCCTGGAATAAGACTATAGGGTTCAGGCTAGGAGGCTAAGATCCCCCCCCCCCCCCCCCCCAGGAATAAGACTATAGGGTTCAGGCTAGGAGGCTGAGATCCCCTCCTGGAAGCAGACTATAGGGTTCAGGCTAGGAGGCTGAGATCCCACCCTGGAATAAGACTATAGGGTTCAGGCTAGGAGGCTGAGATCCCCCCTGGAATAAGACTATAGGGTTCAGGCTAGGAGGCTGAGATCCCCCCCCCCTGGAATAAGACTATAGGGTTCAGGCTAGGAGGCTGAGATCACCCCTTGGAATAAGACTATAGGGTTCAGGCTAGGAGGCTGAGATCCCCCCCAGGAATACGACTATAGGGTTCAGGCTAGGAGGCTGAGATCCCCCCCAGGAATAAGATTATAGGGTTCAGGCTAGGAGGCTGAGATCCCCCCTTGGAATAAGACTATAGGGTTGAGGCTAGGAGGCTTAGATCCACCCCTGGAATAAGACTATAGGGTTCAGGCTAGGAGGCTGAGATCCCCCCCAGGAATACGACTATAGGGTTCAGGCTAGGAGGCTGAGATCCCCCCCAGGAATAAGATTATAGGGTTCAGGCTAGGAGGCTTAGATCCACCCCTGGAATAAGACTATAGGGTTCAGGCTAGGAGGCTGAGATCCCCCCCAGGAATACGACTATAGGGTTCAGGCTAGGAGGCTGAGATCCCCCCCAGGAATAAGATTATAGGGTTCAGGCTAGGAGGCTGAGATCCCCCCTGGAATAAGACTATAGGGTTCAGGCTAGGAGGCTGAGATCCCCCCCCCAGGAATAAGTCTATAGGGTTCAGGCTAGGAGGCTGAGATCCCCTCCTGGAAGCAGACTATAGGGTTCAGGCTAGGAGGCTGAGATCCCACCCTGGAATAAGACTATAGGGTTCAGGCTAGGAGGCTGAGATCCCCCCTGGAATAAGACTATAGGGTTCAGGCTAGGAGGCTGAGATCCCCCTCCTACCCTGGAATAAGACTATAGGGTTCAGGCTAGGAGGCTGAGATCCCCCCCCTGGAATAATACTATAGGGTTCAGGCTAGGAGGCTGAGATCCACCCCTGGAAGAAGACTATAGGGTTCAGGCTAGGAGGCTGAGATCCACCCCTGGAATAAGACTATAGGGTTCAGGCTAGGAGGCTGAGATCACCCCCTGGAATAAGACTATAGGGTTCAGGCTAGGAGGCTGAGATCCCCCCCTGGAATAAGACTATAGGGTTCAGGCTAGGAGGCTGAGATCCCCCCCCTGGAATAAGACTATAGGGTTCAGGCTAGGAGTCTGAGACTACCGCCTGGAATCTTCCTCCTCTCTGACCCCCTTTCTCTTTATATTTCTCTTCATAATCCTTTCTTCTCTCTGCCTTCGTCTCCCTCTCTCCCCCCCTCTCTCCCTCTCCCTCCCTGACTCCTCCACTTCCTCACTCGCCCGTTACTCTCTGCCTCTCTCCCCCTCTCTTCGCCATCAGAGCCTCTGTCTCTCAGCATCGACAGCAGAGTAATTTAAAGTGGTGTTCCCAGGGGCCCAGTCCTTTACATCCTCCTCTAGGAATATGGAGCCTATTGATTAGTTATCAGGTCCTAATTGGGGTGCGATCTCTCTTGCCCTCAGACGCTCCCATGTATGATGGAGATGGCAGGAAGTGGATACTCCTCTGGCGCTTGTAAATAGACTATGTTGAGCAGAATGCCTTTCCATCCTCTCCCCAGGAAAACCTTACTGTCCCGCTCTATTTTTTCTTTTTACACTATCCATTCTTTGATTTTGTCAACATAGTGTCCCTCAAGCAGGCTTTGACTATTTATTCATTTCAGAGCACATTATGTTGAAATATTATGTTGGATTTCCAGTGTCATGTCCAAAACAAACCCATCAAATGAGGAAAAGTGTACATTCACTACAAGTACATTTACATCCAAAGCCAAAAACCCCCATCAATAACCGTAGTTGGAAAGTTGCTCTGAATTTAAGCATCTGCAGAATAGATTCGTGTAAGAACTGACCTAGTTCAGGAAGGCTAGCGGCCCGACCTGGCTACACACACACAAAGACCAACAAAGTCGCCCCTCCCTCCCTCCCTCCCTCCCTCCCTCCCTCCCTCCCTCCCTCCCTCCCTCCCTCCCTCCCACACTCACACACACACACACACACACACACACACACACACACACACACACACACACACACACGCACACATGCACACACGCACACACACACACACACACAAATCTCTCCCTCTCTCCCTCTCTCCCTCTCGGCTAAGGCTTAGACTCGGCCTCCCTGGAATACGGCGGCTCCGGCCACAACTCCCACTGAGCCGGAGCGTGGTGCAGAGATCGGCTGGAATGGGAATAGACAGTTAATGGGCACTTAGAGGATGGTGAAAACATTTTCCTCTGGAGAGGCAGTGGTTTGGAGCCATCTCAGCGGGTACTGGTCTGGCCAACTCTCTGACTCTCTCTCTCCCTCTCTCTCCCTCTCTTTCTATTTGTCCTCCTCATCGTATGTCTCAGGCTCCTCCCCCTCTTGCCACCTCATTATCCTCCTCCTCTTCCTTATCCTCTTCTTCATCCTGTCCATGATTTTACATCATCATCCTCCTGTCTGTTCCGTCTCTGCTCTTTCTACCTACTCCCATTCTCTTTCCCTCACCTTGTTCACTTTCATCTTTGTCATCCTCTTACCTCCTCATTCTTTACTCCATTGTCTTCAAAACCTCCCTAGTGGACAGTGGCGATGGGGTGCCTCGGCAGCGACCAGGCCCAGTCTGCTCATGGTTCTCTGTGAGGCATGAAGTGGAGGAGAAGGCTGGAGCCTGTAAGGCCGATGCCCAGCAGCAGTGTCTGTTGATGGGTACTGGCTCTGCCTCAACACCCTCCCCTCCACAGTCTGGCCAGTCCAGAGTCTGAGAATGTTGTTAAAAGAACTGGTGTCACCTCAGGATAATCTGAAGTCCTGCAGCCCATTTTCCAAACCATTCACTCACTCAGGCCTCACCGAACCTGCTCCACTGCTGTCCTATTGCTATTCAACCAACACCTCATATAACTTTGGGCCCAGCTTCTATTTACAGCATGTTTTACTGTGCGTTTAGTTTATATGTTTTCTTTTCTCCTCTTTCCCCCATCTGATTTCTCTTCTTCCTCCTAAATGTTTTGCTAAGACTCTATGGAAAATGGAGGACAGTCAAGATTAAGATGAAAAAGTGGATCCTTTTCTGAGACAAGCGAGATACCAACTGACGTGACAAGAAAATGAACTCTCTAATCTAATTTAGGCTACATTTCTTTTAGATTCAGTCCAGAGAGCCATCCTCTAAACCACATCTAATGTTAGTTCAAATTTCCACCAGCTCTATAGCATCATCATGACCGAGCTAAAGGCTAATGGCCAGTTTGTCATTACAGCAGTGATCACATCAAGAGCACGTTCTTCTGAAGATCCTGCTGGTCCCCCAGCAAACACACTACTGCAGGTTTCACACTTTAGAACCCACACCCCACATCACAACTCTATTGTTCTCAACATGTTGACGTCACTGGCCCAGCTGTCACGACTACGGTAGTGAAGACACCGGTAAGTCTTTCTAGGCCTGGCTTTTCTGACACAGGCCATATGGATAAAGGGCAATGGTGGATACGGATACAGTGATACAATTTGTGCACATTAGAGAGAAATGTATTTGACAATGATGAAATGCATTTGGTAGTACGCTGATGTAGATCAACATATCTACATATATATGGTTATCCAATGCATTGCAAAATAGCACTAACAGCTCTACACCAGTCTCAAACTCTGGTCTGAATAGCAGCATTACAGGTACACAATGTGATAGAGATGAGGTCATTTATATGGGACCATGGACTGTACAAGAGTGATGGAGGAGAGGTGTCTTTTCTTAAGGAGGTATGGAGAGAGACAGCGGAGAGATGGACATGCTCTCAGACTGAGCAGAAGTGTCTATCTGGGGGAGGGCAATAGAAATCTGCCACGGAAGGCAGATGTGTCCAAATGTGACCCCCTCAGCAGACCCATCCAGCCCTAAAGACCATCTAATTGACTGGCTAGTCTTCCTCCTCCTCCCCATTACCTCCTCCAAGTCCCTCTGGACTGCTGGATGGATGGTGTTGACTCGCAACTGATCAAGCCCCATTCACTGCTAATGAGAAAACGCTTAATGACCATAGAATGTGTGTGTTTATGAGTGTGTATGTATATGCGTGTGTGTGTGTGTTTGCACACACGTGTGCGATGCAATGTGCCATGGTGAGGTTTAAGACCTAATACCCTGTACTATTCCACCACCCCTAACTGATGTTAATTAACCACATCTCACCCCAACCATGGTGAGGTACAGCATGTTCTGTATCAGAGTCCATCTGGTTCAACAGGTTAATATCATGTATCTCAGAATATTATCCCTTGGTTGAGATCAGCCAGGGATCATTTACCATTCAATACATGACAGTTATAAAACATTGCAATGGTTACAAAACAACATCCTAGATCTAGACAAATTGTTCCGAACAATATCTCTAAATTCGCAAATGGGACAGTTCACTTCCATGTTTGATGCCTCCACTGAGACCATAGAGGACGAACAGTACTGACGATTGTGTAATAACCAATGGGTAACAGGCAGAGAGACTTCTGGGACAGTGTGTGTGTGGGGTGTGTAACTCCTCTGGAGGTACTGACTGTGGATCCTCTATGCTGCAGTGTTCTACTGTTCTATATCCAGCTCTCCCAGTGCTAGTGTATGCCTCTGCACGCCTCCACCCCACACTTCACACAGTCACCCTGGGAGGCCCACTGTCCTGGGGCTGGGGGGACCACCACAAATAACGCTCACCAGAACACGCAGAATCTTATTATGAAGTACTACATCAGTGTTGGAGAAAGAAAGAATTTGATTAACATAATCAGTGTCTATTTGTATCAAGAAAGAGATGGCTTGATTGGAAATTAACATCTATGTGCATAAGAGAGAGAGAGAAATGGTGTGTGTTTGGGGAGGGGGGGGACTTCTCCCTCATCCTCAATGAAGATCTCCTTCCCAGCAGATCTATTTATATCAGTTTCAAATTGGAAACATGGAAGTCGGTCTCTGACCACCAGAACCTAAGGAGACCCACAGGACTCCATCTAGCTCTCTTCTCTAGTTTGCTCAGTATCCCCATGAGGGAAAGGAACCAGACACCCATTAAAAAGACCCAGGACACCCAGTTAACAGCCACATATACCCCCTTTTAGTGCTCCGGATCCCCCCTTAAAATCCCTCATTCCCTAGATGATAGTGTGTCAACTTTGGTGGAGATCAGACAGCAGGCAGCTGGTGGCGGTGGAGGAGCAGCCTGCCCCCTCCTGCCACAGGAGAGATGGCTGAGAGGAGTCATCCATCACTGCCTGGTGCCTGCTTGTGTGAGGCCCATCCACTCAGGGACCCATGGCTAATGATTGCCTGGCTGACTGGAGCTGGGGTTGGGGCTGAGGCTGGGGTTGAATCTTGGAGTTTGGAGCTGGAGCTAGGGCTGGGGTTGGAGTTGGGGCAAATCAAATGTTTTGGTCACATACACATGTTTAGCAGATGTTATTGCGGGTGTGGTGAAATGCTTGTGTTTCTAGCTCCAACAGTACGGTAATATTTAACAAGTAATATCTAAAATTTCACAACAGTACACATAATACACACAAATCTAAAGTAAAGGAATGGAATTAAGAATGTACAAATATTTGGACGAGCAATGTCAGAGCGGCATAGACTAAAACACAGTAGAATGGAATAGAATACAGTGTATACATATGAGATGAGTATTGCAAAATATGTAAACATTATTAAAGTGACTAGTGTTCCATTATTAAAGTGTCCAGTGATTTTAAGTCTATGTATATAGGGCAGCAGCCTCTAAGGTGCTAGTGATGGCAATTTATCAGTCTGATGATGGCCTTGTGATAGAAGCTCCCATGTATGATGATGATCAGCCTTGTGATAGAAGCTGTTTTTCAGTCTCTCGGTCCCTGCTTTGATGCACCTGTACTGACCTCACCTTCTGGATGATAGCGGGGTGATCAGGCAGTGGCGCGGGTGGTTGTTGTCCTTGATGATCTTTTTGGCCTTCTTGTGACATCGGGCTCAGTAGGTGTCCTGGAGGGCAAGTAGTTTGTCCCAGGTGATGTGTTGGGAAGACCGCACCACCCTCTGGAAAGCCCTGCAGTTCCAGGCAGTGCAGTTGCCGTACCAGGTGGTGATACAGCCCGACAGGGCGCTCTCAATTGTGTATCTGTAAAAATGTGTGAGGGTTTTAGGTGCCAAGCAAAATTTCTTCAGTCTCCTGAGTTTGAAGAGGTGCTGTTGCTGTCTGTGTGGGTGGACCTTCTGTGTGGGTGGACCATTACAGTTTGTTAGTGATGTGTATGCCAAGGAATTTGAAGCTTTCCACCTTCGGTGTACACATAACTGACAAACTGAAATGTCAAGGGTTCAATCTCAGGCTTGAGAGTGGGGTTGGCGCTGAGCTGGGGTTCTGGATGGGAATAGAGTGGGAGTTGAGGATGGGGCTGAGGATGAGGGTAGGTTTGGAGGCTGGGGATGGAGCTAGATTTGGGTTTTGAGAATCAAGAAAATCATGGGGGTCAAGCTAAACTCTGGGCGTGATTTAGTATTGGTAATAATTCTGGGGTTTGAGACCACTCTGAAAAAGCTACTTAATCATTCTGCAGAGTCTTCAGAGGTACACAATATACAGTAGATGTCAGTGCCATATTCATTTGGTTTGGTTTGAGCTTAAGTAAAGGTCTTGAGTATTTTCTAGATATGTGTTTGAGCCAATAGTATATGAGTAGAGTAGTCTTTATACTCTGGAGTGTTAAGCAGTGAAGAGTGTCTCTTTTTGGAAGGTGTCCTGTTCCACTCCTCCACTGAGGCTGAGAGGCTGAGGGGCCGTGTGTATAGGGGGGGGGGGGGGGAACTGTAGATTTATATCCTCCACTGACACGCGCTGCTCTGGGTCTTATGTTAATGGAAAATGAGATCTTTAAGAGTCCAGGGGAGAAATACAGATCTTCTTAAATCCTGCCTGTCAGCCTATGTGACAGCATCATAAGTATAGCCTAGCATGTTAATGCCAGTAATATGTTACATTTTCAGCACAGTTTTATCCCTTGATTTCTATATTTTACAGTCTTCTCAACACAGCTTACATAAAGCCTTATGCATGTCTATGTCAGGTTACGTTCACTACATAGACTGGAAGTGGGCCCTAGTGCATCAGGCACATCCATCGCCAAGAGGCCTACAGTAGCCACAGTAAAGAAGAAAAGTCTCCTTCATGTATTTGAAGTCATTGGTATGCAACTAGCGACCTACCATTTCAAACCAGATAAAATTCATACGCAATGGATACCCAGTGTATCGCCACTCAAACACTGTCTTCCCCCTCACCACCCAAACACTGAAAGGTCTGCCAATGAAACACATTGACAAGGCTCTACCTAAGGTCTGTGGGGAAAATACTTGGGTCACAATCCTGTATTCTTTTCCCAGAGAGGTCTGATTCATACTTATTGTCCAATCACAGCCACTCTTTGTTCGTCCGAGCTGACATTCCCAGAATGCCCACATGCCTCAGATGCCTCCCTCTTCCTTGTTTCTTCAATTCTGTGTCTGTTTACTTTCTAATGGGCTTTTTCTGCCCTCTTTTCTCAGTCCCAACGCCCAGACCTCTGTAGGAGGGGACTGGCTGGCCTATACCTGATGCCCTGCCACTGAGTACTGTGGTACTATAAGGTTTATCTGTGTCCCTTGTAAACTATGATTGGACCTAGAGTATCTAGCTAATACAAGCTAAGTTTCTCTAATAATGTCAGTATCAAGATTTGCTTCAATACAGGCATGTACATTTTAATATTACATATTCTACTGCTCTCCCCTAGATAGACCCTTCTGCTCAGTCTGAGAGCATGTCCATCTCTATCTGTCTCTCTCCAATATGCTTCAGAGTTCATACTCTATTCTATGACCCATAAAACACACCAGTTATGTCATTACTAATGGCTAACCCTTCCGTCACCACCACCAAGCCTACAATGACAAGCCTGGAGATGCTTATCACCGGACGGCCCTGTTGACCACGCTCTCCCCCCACTAACCCCCCAACCCACCCAGACTAAACCCAGAAACCCTAAAGACCTAAATCAACAGTAGGACAGATAAATGCAGGCCTGTATAAACCAACGCAGCCTCCCTTCCTCCTGAACACAAAACCCAAAGGCCTGCCTGTCCATGTTAGAGAATGCATTAGGATTTCCTCCAGGAAAGGATGAGTATTCTGTTAGCTAATCCTGGTTCTGTGGTTTTAGCTGGCTAAGCCAGGCTCTAAGTCAGGGTAAGAGTGGGCATCGTGGGGCTGTCACAGAGGAAGAGGTTGATTCTGGAATAAAGCTTCACTCTGTTATCATTTTTTGCTGGTAATTCTAATAAATTGTTAGAATCGCAAGAGTATCACTGCAAATTGTTTACTTCAGCCAACATATGGACGCACATGCCATAAATAATAAATCTAGCAATTAATTTAATTTAATTTCCCCCTAATTCTTTTCGTTCTGGGCCAGTTTTTTGTCACTTGATCCGTTAGACACAGTGGAACAATATTCAGGCAGTACTTAGTAAGTGATTTGTAACGTTATAGCCTGCAGATTATGCTGTTTGTACAGCACACAAGGTCTCCCTATTAAATCTCAAACAGAACAGCCCGTATCATGTCTTCCCCTGCCTGGCATTCCTCAGAGATACACTCTGCCTCTCATATCTGGTCTGGATGGGGCACAAAATCCTGCGGCAAAACCAAATTTGTGTAACAAGATCTGGACCCCGAGACGCACGCCTGCCACAACAAATTGGCCTCATGTATAGAGGGAGAAAAGAAGAGCGAGTGTAGGAAGGGATGGAGAAGGGGAGGAAGGGGAGGCTAGTGAAGATGTAAGCTAGTGGAGGTAATCTTAGAGCTGCCGTGGCCTGGAGGGGCCCTGCCCCATGATGCTCCAGCGTTTGGCCCCGGCTCAAATCACAGCCCCTGTGAAGACAAACATCACGTCTGCTTCGATTAGTCTTGTAGCACAGTGCTCCTCTCCTGGTAGGCAGAGCAGAGAGTGGGGGAACATGGCAGGGTGCGGAGCCTCTCTCTGTGTGTAGAGAGAGAGAGTCGAGTTCCCTTTCTGTTTTCTCTATTTCAAAGTGAATCTTTCTCAAACCTGTACTTAGATTCACTCGCATCTATACTTTGTAGTGGAGTGAGTTGAAGGTGTTTTCAAAACAGTGTGGAATCAGGTGAGTAAAGCTTAGGGGTCACAGGGGGATAGGGGAGTTACTGTACCCATTGAGGTTTGGGTGGTGTTGTTCCTTAAGTAGTGTTTTTGACCTGCATGTTTAGAACAGCTCCAACCCAAATGGTCCTTTTGGGGCAAATTTGGCTACCTTTTTTGGCATATCCCTAGCAGTGTGCTTTTAAACTGACACACACACACACACACACGCAGACGCACACGCACACGCACACGCACACACACACACACACACACACACACACACACACACACACACATACACATAAATGACCTTTCTCTGTGTATTTCTTCTCCCTCTCTCTCTGTTTTCCTGTTTGTGTCTGGCAGCAGGAGTGAGTGTGAGATGTATGTGTCCCCGTAACGTGAAGCGGCGCTGCCTGCAAATGTACTGTTTCTCTGTAAATCACAGCTTTCTCTTGTCTGCCGTCCAACACACATCCACCTCCACAGTATAATGTTTTCATTTCCCTGGCCATGTTTTCTCTACAATAAAGGTGCGAATGAAATCGCTTGTCCACCTGCCAAAAGAATTACAGCAGCACTGAGAAGTACCGTCTGGATGGCATTGATTTTTGTGTATTTCTTTCCCTCCATCCATCCCCCTCTCTCTCTCTAGTTTAGTTTTTATTTTACTTCAGCCTTATTTATTTAATCATTATGTGGTGCTAATTGGCCTCAGCTTCCTGTTCCCTTCATTTCAGGGGAATAATAAAAGGGGTCTAGAAAAACCTCCACATGGGACTGCATGTGGAGAGACGTAGAGAGGGTGCACCGTGCCAAGGCTGCCCTCAGCAGCCAGCCTGGTCAAAAGGCAGCTAGAGATCGACAGAACTGGTCAAAGGGGGTGCAAGCACACCTCATGGACTTTAAATGGCTGAGTCCATTCATCCATCCAACCATCCATCTGTCCATCAATCCATCCATCAGTCCCACAATGTCACCCTTCATCCCCTCACAGCAGTAGTGTCACCAATCACTAACTGCTCTTTATTTGACCTAGATCATGCACCCTTTCCTCACAGATATGAGACACATCTCTAGATCTGGTTCATATGAACCTCACCTTGATCTCCAAATAAGGGAAATCCTGCCACAGGAAGTGTGTGCTATCAATGAGTTGAGTGCCTGCCTGCTGTTAGGTTATTAGAAAGCCTCTTCAGCGAAGCACACATCACATCTCCATCTCACTGAACTGGGTTAGGTCAACTACCAAGCACAGGAAATCAGTCATTGATTTGGATTTATATGGTTTAACAGACATATACAACAATATGTACAACACGGACCCAGAGGAAAGCTCTTTAAAGTATTAATTAAAACATCTGTTTCCAAAGTGATCCTCGATGGTGAAAACAAATAACGCATATACATTAAAATAATTTATATTGTCATCCTATAAAGTAGCACTAATTCCTAACCTAGGAAACAAGCTAAAAATGTATTGCATCCCTATCTTTCAAATAAATACAATCAGTAGCCGGGGACTTTATAGGACTTTATAGGACTTTATAGGACTTTGTAGAGCTACTTTGGTCACCTCAGATGACAGTCAGGTTGACTTTGACTTGTACCTTTGATAAGTCTGGCACAATACAGACTTTTTGTTGTAACAGACACAAACTTGAGTCGTAATAAATCAGTGATTGCTCAATGAAACCAAATAGAGATTAGTCATTCCTTCTTCCTAATTCCTTCGTTTTGTGTAATTTATTTTAGGTTTGTGTTTTTATGTTCCAGTGGTGAATGGATATGTTTGGAAAGACCCAAATTGATTGAAACAACTATAAACTACCACTGTAGTCAATTTACTCTCTCAAAGGCAAACTGTCAGCACATTTTTCTATGAATTTAATGAATTTTAATGGAGGGATTTCTTTGCCAAACCAACCTAGTTTTCTTGTGCGAGTATTAAAGACTTCAGAGAGTTGACGCACTCAGAAACGGCTGCCCATGAAATTCACAGACACAATAGTCCCAGTGACGGCAATGTCCCAACCCTTGATTGGCTACACACTGTACAGACTGAGCTTAATTTAGTTAAGTGATTTGAGTTTGATAAACAAATCATATTGTTTGGTGATAATGGTATTACGCACGTGTAAATACCCACATAAACCTCAGCATCTGTACAAATGTGACATTCTCATCGACCGTCTCATACTGTTAGCATACTGTTAACCTGGTTGACACTAAACTACACACAATATATCACTGTACTACACATCACATCACAGTGGTGAAACACCCCACATGTAGCATTATACACTGTATATGGCTCAGTATAACAGTGCCAGGGTGATTTGGGTTAGGATTACAGTGTTGCTCACCCTGTTGTTAACTTTTATTTTCCCATCCATAAAGGCATCCCGCCCCCCTCTCTCCCCCCAACACTGCCGCCCCAACCCTCTGGTCCCCCCAGCCCTCCGGCCATGATCGGTCTAAACAGGATCAGAGGATCCAGAGTTGGCCATGGATTAAAGAAACAACCCTCTCATTCAGGTGTGACACCGCAGTCTAAGAGCTCATTTTTTTTAAATGATATCATAAATGTTAGTGTTTGTGTGGCCCTCATACGCTTTGGTTTTCTCAAGTCAAGCAATGAGCTTTCAATTATACTTTATACTGGCTGTCCAATTTGTGACACTCAACTCCTTTAAATAGGAGATCCAGAGATATTGCTGTCCTCTGTCAAATTTGTATTTATTTTTATTTTTATTTTTTATTTCACCTTTATTTAACCAGGTAGGCAAGTTGAGAACAAGTTCTCATTTACAACTGCAACCTGGCCAAGATAAAGCAAAGCAGTTCGACACATACAACGACACAGAGTTACACATGGAGTAAAACAAACATACAGTCAATAATACAGTATAAACAAGTCTATATACGATGTGAGCAAATGAGGTGAGATAAGGGAGGTAAAGGCAAAAAGGCCATGGTGGCAAAGTAGATACAATATAGCAAGTAAAACACTGGAATGGTAGATTTGCAATGGGAGAATGTGCAAAGTAGAAATAAAAATAATGGGGGTGCAAAGGAGCAAAATAAATAAATAAATTAAATACAGTAGGGAAAGAGGTAGTTGTTTGGGCTAAATTATAGGTGGGCTATGTACAGGTGCAGTAATCTGTGAGCTGCTCTGACAGTTGGTGCTTAAAGCTAGTGAGGGAGATAAGTGTTTCCAGTTTCAGAGATTTTTGTAGTTCGTTCCAGTCATTGGCAGCAGAGAACTGGAAGGAGAGGCGGCCAAAGAAAGAATTGGTTTTGGGGGTGACAAGAGAGATATATACCTGCTGGAGCGTGTGCTACAGGTGGGAGATGCAATGGTGACCAGCGAGCTAGATGACATGGAGCCAGTGGGTTTGGCGACGAGTATGAAGCGAGGGCCAGCCAACGAGAGCGTACAGGTCGCAATGGTGGGTAGTATATGGGGCTTTGGTGACAAAACGGATTGCACTGTGATAGACTGCATCCAATTTGTTGAGTAGGGTATTGGAGGCTATTTTGTAAATGACATCGCCAAAGTCGAGGATTGGTAGGATGGTCAGTTTTACAAGGGTATGTTTGGCAGCATGAGTGAAGGATGCTTTGTTGCGAAATAGGAAGCCAATTCTAGATTTAACTTTGGATTGGAGATGTTTGATATGGGTCTGGAAGGAGAGTTTACAGTCTAACCAGACACCTAAGTATTTGTAGTTGTCCACGTATTCTAAATCGGAGCCGTCCAGAGTAGTAATGTTGGACAGGCGGGTAGGTACAGGTAGCGATCGGTTGAAGAGCATGCATTTAGTTTTACTTGTATTTAAGAGCAATTGGAGGCCACGGAAGGAGAGTTGTATGGCATTGAAGCTTGCCTGGAGGGTTGTTAACACAGTGTCCAAAGAAGGGCCAGAAGTATACAGAATGGTGTCGGCTGCGTAGAGGTGGATCAGAGACTCACCAGCAGCAAGAGCGACCTCATTGATGTATACAGAGAAGAGAGTCGGTCCAAGAATTGAACCCTGTGGCACCCCCATAGAGACTGCCAGAGGTCCGGACAGCAGACCCTCCGATTTGACACACTGAACTCTATCAGAGAAGTAGTTGGTGAACCAGGCGAGGCAATCATTTGAGAAACCAAGGCTGTCGAGTCTGCCGATGAGGATGTGGTGATTGACAGAGTCGAAAGCCTTGGCCAGATCAATGAATACGGCTGCACAGTAATGTTTCTTATCGATGGCGGTTAAGATATAATTTAGGACCTTGAGCGTGGCTGAGGTGCACCCATGACCAGCTCTGAAACCAGATTGCATAGCAGAGAAGGTATGGTGAGATTCAAAATGGTCGGTAATCTGTTTGTTGACTTGACTTTCGAAGACCTTAGAAAGGCATGTTAGGATAGATATAGGTCTGTAGCAGTTTGGGTCAAGAGTGTCACCCCCTTTGAAGAGGGGGATGACCGCAGCTGCTTTCCAATCTTTGGGAATCTCAGACGACACGAAAGAGAGGTTGAACAGGCTAGTAATAGGGATGGCAACAATTTTGGCAGATAATTTTAGAAAGAAAGGGTCCAGATTGTCTAGCCCGGCTGATTTGTAGGGGTCCAGATTTTGCAGCTCATTCAGAACATCAGCTGAGCAGATTTGGGAGAAGGAGAAAATGTCTGCTTGAAAAAGCTAGCCTTGGCTTTTCTAACTACCTGTGTATAATGGTTTCTAGCTTCCCTGAACAGCTGCATATCACGGGGGCTGTTCGATGCTAATGCAGAACGCCATAGGATGTTTTTTTGTTGGTTAAGGGCAGTCAGGTCTGGGGAGAACCAAGGGCTATATCTATTCCTGGTTCTAAATTTCTTGAATAGGGCATGTTTATTTAAGATGGTTAGGAAGGCATTTTAAAAAAATATCCAGGCATCCTCTACTGACGGGATGAGATCAATATCCTTCCAGGCTACCCCGGCCAGGTCGATTAGAAAGGCCTGCTCGCTGAAGTGTTTCAGGGAGCGTTTTACAGTGATGAGTGGAGGTCGTTTGACCGCTGACCCTTTACGGATGCAGGCAATGAGGCAGTGATCGCTGAGATCTTGGTTGAAAACAGCAGAGGTGTATTTAGAGGGCAAGTTGGTTAGGATGAGATCTATGAGGATGCCCGTGTTTAAGGCTTTGGGGAGGTACCTGGTAGGTTCATTGATAATTTGTGTGAGGTTGAGAGCATCAAGTTTAGATTGTAGGATGGCTGGGGTGTTAAGCATGTTCCAATTTAGGTCGCCTAGCAGCACAAGCTCTGAAGATAGATGGGGGGCAATCAGTTCACATATGGTGTCCAGAGCACAGCTGGGGCAGAGGGTGGTCTATAGCAGGCGGCAACGGTGAGAGACTTCTTTTTAGAGAGGTGGATTTTTAAAAGTAGAAGTTCAAATTGTTTGGGTACAGACCTGGATAGTAGGACAGAACTCTGCAGGCTATCTTTGCAGTAGATTGCAAATGACCCCTTGCAAGTCAATGGCCCAGTTGATTATCACCATTTTGACACCAATGTAGCGATACTTGGAAGCAGTTTACTCAAAAAGTAGTTGGGAAGCCATTAAAAATCAAACCAACCATCTAATGTACACCCGTCAAAAGTTTTAGAACACCTACTCATTCAAGGGTTTTCTTTATTTTGACTATTTTCTACATTGTAGAATAATAGTGAAGACATCAAAATTATGAAATAACACAAATGGAATCATGTAGTAAGCAAAAAAGTGTTAAACAAAAAACAAAAAGTATATTTTATATTTGAGATTCTTCTTTTGCCTTGATGACAGCTTTGCACACTCTTGGCATTATTTCAACCAGCTTCATGAGGTAGTCACCTGGAATGCATTTCAATTAACATGTGTCCTTCTTAAAAGTTAATTTGTGGAATTTATTTCCTTCTTAATGCATTTGAGCCAATCAGTTGTCTTGTGACAAGGTAGGGGGGGTATACAGAATATAGCCCTATTTGGTAAAAGACCAAGTCCATATTATGTCAAGAACAGCTCAAATAAGCAAAGAGAAACGACAGTCATCCTTACTTTAAGAAATTAAGGTCAGTCAATACGGAATATTTTAAGAACTTTGAACGTTTCTTCAATTGCAGTCGTAAAAACCATCAAGCGCTATGATGAAACTGGCTCTCATGAGGACCGACACAGGAATGGAAGACCCAGAGTTACCTCTGCTGCAGAGGATACGTTCATTAGAGTTACCAGCCTCAGGAATTGCAGCCCAAATAAATGCTTCACAGAGTTCAAGTAACAGACACATCTCAACATCAACTGTTCAGAGGAGACTGTGTGAATCAGGCCTTCATGGTCAATTTGCTGCAAAGAAACCACTACTAAAGGACACCAATAATAACAAGAGACTTGTTTGGGCCAAGAAACACGAGCAATGGACACTAGAGTGGTGGAAATTTGTCCTCTGGTCTGGAATCCAATTTGGAATTTTTTGGTTCCAACCTCCGTGTCTTTGTGAGACACGGTGTGGGTGACTGGATGATCTCTGCATTCCCACCATAAAGCATGGAAGAAGAAGTGTTATGGTGTGGGGGTGCTTTGCTGGTGACACTGTCTGTGATTTATTTAGAATTCAAGACACACTTAACCAGCATGGCTACCACAGCATTCTGCAGTGATACACCATCCCATCTGGTTTGGGCTTAGTTGGACTATCATTTGTTTTTCAACAGGACAATGACCCAACACACCTCCAGGCTGTGTAAGGGCTATTTGACCAAGAAGGAGAGTGATGGAGTGCTGCATCAGATGACATGGCCTCCACAATCCCCCAACCTCAACCAAATTGAGATGGTTTGGGATGAGTCGGACCGCAGAGTGAAGGAAAAGCAGCTAACAAGTGCCCAGCATATGTGGGAACTCCTTCAACACTGTTGGAAAAGCATTCCAGGTGAAGCTGGTTGAGAGAATGCCAAGAGTGTGCAAAGCTGTCATCAAGGCAAAGGGTGGCTGCTTTAAAGAATCTCACATATAAAATACATTTTGATTTGTTTAACACTTTTTTGGTTAACACATGATTCCATTTGTGTTATTTAATAGTTTTGATGTCTTCACTATTATTCTACAATGTAGAAAATAGTAAAAATAAAGAAAATGAGTAGGTGTTCTAAAACTTTGACCGGTAGTGTATATGCTAAATTTGCTTAAAGCTAATCAACAAAAATGTTCAATGTGATTTTGAATTTAAATGAGGTAGGATTTGTATTTCTTATCGTAACACACAGCAAAAACATTGAGGGGACTTCCATAGTGGTGTACATGCTGCTTCACAGCCATATATAGTCACACTGTCATGTTTTGGGTTACAAGGTTTTTGTCCACAAGGCAACTCTGCGCTCCATGTGGCTCCAAATGACTGTTTAACCTCAAAGTGGCTTCTATCTCAGCCACAGAATGACTGCCTGGTCAACTGAAACCCTTCAGCTTTCTGTTATTCATCACAATAGCGATATTATCTTTACTGGAACGACAAAGCCGGCGCTTTGTAGCATAGTGGATATGCTCACCATCATCTACTAAAAGAGGTTTGCTGTCACATTCAGTATTCTCATTATGTTATGAAGACACACACAGAGACAGTTTCGTATCTGAAATGGGTTTACAGAGTAGTGAAAGATAAATAGCCAAATCGACACATCGTGCATTATGTCAATCAACCCACAATGTACAGTACATGTAGCCTCACAAAAGTCTGTATCCCTCATTGAAGCAGTTTTTCATCTTTCTCTCTCTCTCTCACACACACACACATACACACACACACACACACACAGGCACACACACACACACACCACAGGCCTTGATGGTGTTAATTAATCATTTGTGACTGTGAGTATGCCAACTGAGCAATATTACAGCCAAATGTGCCAGAGCACGTCTCCAAAAAAACACCTTGCACACACTCACACACAATGTGTGCACAAACATACACATCTTCTAACTAAGACACATATGCATTAAGCATCCACAGACACTTACACATCACACACTATGCTTTACCACACTCTATGCTTTACAGTCACTTCATTGTGTGTGCACAGAGTAAAATATCTCCCAGAAAAGGAGCATTCAGGGTTTTCTGGCCTCCCTCTAATGTTCTGCTGGTTTTGTAATAATCCTGATCTTCTCTCACGAGGACAGATATCATCCATCTCCAGGCCATCAATCTCTCTGCTGTATATATTCTAAAGCACTTACGCAACTCTGAACTTGTCTCATTGTCTGCGGGAATTCTGGTCTAAGGTGCAGGTTCTTGCCACCAGCCGTAGAAGGCCAAGTGAAGTTGGCTGGGGCGAACAAGGCAGTGACTGTAAGATTAACCCTTAGCCTCCTCTGCAAACCTTCCCCGCTCTGCTTTGTACTCTTGGTGCACAGGTGGGTTATTAGCTGTGTCTCTCCCTGAGCGTTTCCAGAACACAAGGAGTTAACAAAGACACTTCCTGTGCTGGCAGCGGGCCCAGGTTCAGGACATGCCTCTGCTCGGAGAGGTGCAGGCTGGGAAACATCTGTATGGCAGTGTCATAAAGGGCACACACACACACACACACAGAAAGACACGCAGATGTACGTGCACACACACACACACACACACACACACACACACACATCATTTCTTGTCTATTTTCCCATTGGAAGACGTAAAGATATGGAGATGTGTAATTCGTCAAGTCAAGGCCATAATGTTCCAAATGTAGTAGAAACTGGCCTACCTTAAGGGAAGACGGAACTGAAGACTGATGTCACATGTCAAACAAATCCTTAGGTGCTAGAACAAGTAGAACCTGCACACAGCTTTCGCCTTGGGTTGAATGAGACAGATTTTAAGACTTTCTATGGCTTTGATTCAGTCACTACGACACTACGTCATAAGGACTGCATTCGTATAGGCCTATAGTACCATTATGTCAACACACTTTCAACTGCATTTTAGATTTTGAATTGAGTCTTAAGCTCTCAATTGCATATTCTTCTACGTTATTACTGTCTCTCAGTCGGGCCTATAATGAGTAAATGGATGTAACCCACAAAGTGTGGCCCATTCACATACACCATAATGTCTAAGTAGGTTGGTAACCCTGTTTTGGAGCGAAGCCACTGGTATATGACTGGAATTGAATGGGTAGTCCCTGTAGAAATTTTACTGCCCTTCTGCTGGTGGAGAGATTTATTTTTCTTCATCTCTCTTTCTCTCAATGTTGAATGATGTGTTGCTCGGTGTGTTACAGGGACCCTTTGTTTATTTAAGGCCTGGGTTGCCAGACGCAGCGCGGTGCGCCACACTAGACGCCTGCTGATAGGTCCGTGCCCCAGAGCGGTCGACTAAATGAAAATCACAACACTTCAAAACAGCAGGGGACAAAACATCTGTTGCACATAAGCGGTGCTGTGGAGATGTGGAGAGAAACATACTGTACAGCACATAGGGGTGGTGTTGTATACAGAGCAATAGAATCAGAGAAGAATAGAACAGGATTGATTCAGGCTCAATGATTTAGATTCCGAGGAACACATCGCTCTGTCTTTCTCTCCTCTCTGTCCTTGTGCTAAGGTGTTGCCTGTGTTCAAAGTGGTTGTGATTACAGTGGAGAGGTTACTCAGTAGAGACTGAGAGAGGGTAGGTACTAGGTAGTGCAGAGTGGTGCCTGTGGGGTAATGGCTGGGTGGGATGGATGTAGTTTACTGCCCTGTGCCCATGCCATTGTGCCCACTGCTGCAGGTGTGACTGACTCCCCTAGCTGTCTGAAACAGTGAGTCCTCTCTTTGTGTACCTCCTCCCCCCATCGCTTTGTGACTCTTCCGGGAAGGGTGCGCCTTTACCAGTAAAACATCTCTTCTAGGCATCACGCCTCTATCTCCCCAACTAACCCTTTCCCCATCCCCCGACACTCCTAACTGTGGAGTGTTTTTGGTCATTAGCTATGGCAACTGCAATCCTCTAAATCAATACTGTTTTCTCTGCTTTTGCTGTCCTGCTACATAACTTCAACTGGCAAAGATAGAACTCTTACACAAGACAAACAAACATGTGATATTGAGTAATACTAAGGTGTGTCAATTAACTGTATCTTCCACCATTCTTATGTCATCATCCCACAGTATATCTAAGCACACGCTTCTCTCACACTTCAATCTTAGCAAAATAATTAGATGCAAACAAACCCATGTGTGGTTTTATTTTACCTAAACTGATGAGAGGTAATATTCATTTACATGGTTCATCTTTGCTCTATTGTTGAAGCCAATCTCACTGCAAAAGAGTACACATGGTCTGCCAAATGTTCCATGTTTGCAAATATGAGGGAATGATTTGAGTGTGACACCGTGTCTTTCAATCATCCCCAAGGACACTAATTTGATGGATCCATGGACCCTCTCTCTCCTTCATAACAAACTGATAGTGACCCCAGTTCAAGACACAGAGAAAACAGGTTGGGGAGATACTGGCCAGGGCAGATAAAGTAAAAGCAGCTAGAGTATGTGGACCTAGGCCTCTGGAGAGGGGACTTGAGTTCAGGGAAAAGCAGACCGGGTCCATATGGAGTTAATCTTGCATTGCCATACCTCCAAAATCACATTATTGTCACGCCTCCCTTGGAAGTCTGGAGAATTTTCTACTGCAAAAACAGTTTGAATGAAGCAATGATTTTGATTGTATGTTAAATTCCAACCACCCTCCCCCCACATGCCTGTGGAAAGGTCGCTGTGTGTTATGTGCGTCACTGTTTCCCGTCTGGATAGTTGTTGTTGTGTTAGTTCAAGTGCTAATTTTCAAGTTATTAAGTGTGGCCGACAGTATGTGATTTATATTTATTGAAATTGAAAGTGGATTACGCAGGTAAAGTCAAACGTCACAACACAATATAAACCGCTCTGGGGACAAACACACTTTTCTTCTTGTCTCCATTCGTCCACAGGACTGCTGGCTGTGCTTTGCTACCAGTGAAAATATTGTGAATATTGCCCAGTATTCTGTTTTTGTAAGGACCCAAAGAACAGAGGCAGTGGGACAACATATTCAAGTAAATACATTATTTAAATGTAAAAAAACAATATATTATTAGCTAGCTAGCTACAGTAGGCCACTTTGCAGGCTAACTCAACTGAGCTGCTACCTAACTAGCTAACTTTACACACTGTTTGGCTGAGGGAATTAAATGTCATCAGCTAGTTAACTTAGCTAGCTATTTATTTGATTTATTAGTATCCCCATTAGCCGATGCCAATGGTGACAGCTAGTCTTACTGGGGTCTGATTTATAACGAAAAATACTTCACAACCAAAATACTTCACAATTAACATACATTTAAAAACATTAACATGTAGTGTGTACATCTATCAGTTACACATACAGATCAGTATATATACACAACAAGTAGGTCATATGGAAGAGAGGAGTTGTGCCATGAGGTGTTTGATGTTCACTTGCGCTATATAAGATGGAAGAGAGTTCCATGCACTCATGGCTCTGTGTAATACGGTACATTTCCTTGAATTTGTTCTGGACCTGGGGACTGTGAAAGGACACCTGGTGGAATGTCTGATGGGGTAAGTGTGTGTGTCAGTGCTGTGTGTAAATTGACTATGCAAACAATTTGGAATTTCCAACACATTCATGTTTCTTATAAAATTAGGAAGTGATGCAGTTAGTCTTTCCTCAACTCTTAGCCAAGTGAGACTGGCATGCATAGTATTAATATTAGCCCTCTGATTACAATGAAGAGCAAGACGTGCCGCTCTGTTATGGACCAGCTGCAGCTTAACTAGGTCTTTCTTTGCAGCACTTGACCATATGACTGGACAATAATCAAGATAAGTTCAAACTAGACCCTGCAGGACTTGCTTTGTGGAGTGTGGTGTCAAAAAAATCAGAGCATCTCTTTATTACGGAGAGACCTCTCCCCATCTTTACAACCATTGAGTCTATATGTTTTGACCATGACAGTTTACAGTAACAAGGTAACCACAAGTCATTTAGTCTCCTCAACTTGTTCAACAACCACACCACTCATTACCAGATTCAGCCGAGGTCTAGAACTTAGGGAATGATTTGTACCAAATATAATGCTCTTAGTTTTAGAGATCTTCAGGACCAGTTTATTACTGGCCACCCATTCCAAAGCAGACTGCAACTCTTTGTTAAGGGTATCAGTGACTTCATTAGCTGTCCTTTCTGATGTATATATGGTTGAATCATAAGCATACATGGACACTTTGTTTAATGCCAGTGGCAGGTCATTGGTAAAAATAGAAAAGAGTAGAGGGCCTAGACAGCTGCCCTGTGGTACACCACACATTACATGTTTGACATTAGAGACACTTCCATTAAAGAAAACCTTCTGAGTTCTATTAGATAGATAACTCCACGATATGGCAGAGGTTGAAAAGCCATGACACATACATTTTCTCAACAACAGGTCATGATCAATAATATCATAGGCTGTACAGGAATCTAATAGTAAACTCCAACAATCTTCTTATTATCAAATGATTTCAACCAATCATCAGTCATTTGTGTCAGTGCAGTATAATGTTGAGTTCCCTTCCCTTTAACCTGTTGCGACGACCAAACCCGGATCCGGGATTCTATTTATAGACCTAAGCTCATTACCATAACGCAACGTTAACTATTCATGAAAATCGCAAATGAAATGAAATAAATATGCTAGCTCTCAAGCTTAGCCTTTTGTTAACAACACTGTCATCTCAGATTTTCAAAATATGCTTTTCAACCATAGGAAAACAATCATTTGTGTAACAGTAGCTAGCTAGCGTAGCATTTAGCGTTAGCATTAGCGTTAGCATTAGCGTTAGCATTTAGCAGGCAACTATCACAAAAACAAGTAAAGCCTTCAAATAAAATAACTTACCTTTGAAGAACTTCTGATGTTTTCAATGAGGAGACTCTCAGTTAGATAGCAGATGCTCCGTTTTTCCAAAAAGATTCTTTGTGTATTAGAAATAGCTCCGTTTTGTACATCACATTTGGCTACCAAAAAAAAAAAAAAAAAAAAAAAAAAAATAACGAAAATTCAGCCCTCAAAACGCGAACTTTTTTCCAAATTAACTCCATAATATCGACTGAAACATGGCAAACGTGGTTTAGAATCAATCCTCAAGGTGTTTTTCCACATATCTCTTCAATGATATATCCTTCGTGGAAGCCTGGTTTCTCCTTGCTCTCAAATGGAAAAATAATTGCACCTGGCTTTACGCTCCAATTTCGACGCAGGGACACCAGGCGGACACTTGGAAAATGTAGTCTCTTATGGTCAATCTTCCAATGATATGCCTACAAATACGTCACAATGCTGCTAACACTTTGGGGGAACAACAGAAAGTGTAGGCTCATTCCTTGCGCAATCACAGCCATATAAGGAGACAATGGAAAACAGAGCTTCAGAAATTCTGATCATTTCCTGGTTGATGCATCATCTTGGTTTCGCCTGTAGAATGAGTTCTGGGGCACTTACAGACAATATCTTTGCAGATTCTGAAACTTCAGAGTGTTTTCTTTCAAAAACTGTCAAGAATATGCATAGTCGAGCATCTTTTCGTGACAAAATATCGCGCTTAAAACGGGAACGTTTTTTATCCAAAAATGAAATAGCGCCCCTAGAGATCAAAGAGGTTAAGCATGCTAAAAGTCTGTTGTTTATTTGTTTACAGATAAGTACCATTGTATTTGGTCAAAGAGAGAAATTTAACTAGCTAGTAGCCAGCTAGCTACTTCTTGTCACTCGTGCTAGCCTTTACAGTCAAATATCACTTCAGATACATAAATATAAAACAATTTGATATAGCCAGCATTGCAGACCATCTCTCCCCTCTTGCTGCAGCTTTAGCTCAGCTCGAAATAACAGAGAAATACTGTGAAAACTAGAGTACTGCAAACGTTCTAAAAGGTTTTGTCCACAGTGCTTGTTTTGTTGAAATGTGTTGTCTTAATTGTACTGATCTGGTGAGCACCTTTACAGCTCCGCCCAAGCAAGGCATTTGCTTGGTTTGACATGTTGCGAGGTGTCACTGATTTACACTAGGTTCCGACCCCTGTTTAGCTGATTTATGCCATGGAACTTCCCCAGGCTTCCCATTTTAGGGAAGCCTGCTTAGTGACAAGGCAAATATGGAGTGGACAGGGCTGAATGGACACGGTGAGTTTTTCAGACAATGTAGAGGGGTGAGTGAATATTAAGATGTAGTTGAACTAATGGCTGACTTAAAGTGACGCAAAAAGGTGCTATATCAAACAAAAATAACAATTTTATTCAATTGATTGATTAATTGGCTGGTTTGTTGATTGATTGCTTGTGTCAGTAAATTACAGCTACAGAGGAAGTTTTGTGTGGTTTTGGTTCGTAGGAATGAACCGTGTGCCAGACATTGGGGTTGTCAGCGTGAGAGAGCACAATGGGGAACCCCAGGCCCACAGGATGTTGTCAGCCCAAAAGAATAAGGATGATGTGACATCACATCCTGTCTTCCCCTCACTGCTCAAATGCACGCACACACACACACACACACACACACACACACACACACACACACACACACACACACACACACACACACACACACACACACATAAGGATGGGTTAAGTGGTTTCCTGCTCAGGAATACACAGATGTGTTGTCTTTGTTTTCCTCACATCCTGTCCTCTGTCTTTACTGTACTTCACCTGCTCTCTAGGCATTTCATTTCATGCAAACATCTTTGCAAAAGCTCCCTTTGATGCAATCGTAGCTTGCTCTTTCAGAGAACATTGTAGACTGTGACCCTAATCAGCATTACCCTGAAGGTTAAATTGTTGCTGTCCCTCTTGGCAAGGATATGCTTGTAAATGAAGATTGGTTCTTAATTGACCTTCCTGCTTAAAATGAGGGATAGAGTGGATTAGGAGAAACTAATGAAAACTGAAATTCGAGTCTGATTATGCTTTCTTAAGACACCTTTTTCCATGAGAAGTCTTAGAAAACTAAAGGCAAGCATTCCTACTCTAAAATAGACTAAATTGTCCATTCTGGATTTTCTGAAATCCAGTATTCATCCATCTCTTTCCTCTAACTCTCTCATTCTAAGTCCAGTGTAAAGCATTAATAACAGAAGTACCCCACACAGCAGCAGCCAGCCAGCAGGATAATGCACTCCCCTCATCTCCCAGACCCTTTCTGCTCCTCCTCTCCTCCCTCTCTCTCTTCTCTCCTCTAATTGAGGAGTGTAATTTGATGGCACTCGTAACAGAGTTAGAAAGCAATTAGCGTTGGGGCCTGTCGGCACGAATGGCGCAGAGAGCCCACCTGTGGGCCACTTTTTAATTTGGTGGAGTGCTGAGTGCTTAGTGCAGGGGCCCCAGCTTTGATATACTCAGTAGATGGTAAATCCTGTTAGCGATAACTCCGCAAACTCCCCCGCCGACCAATTTCCATCTAATCCCCTGGTTAGAAACACACCATGGCAGGCAACAAATTATTAGGGTGTCATCTGGCCAAGGATTTAAAAAACTGACTCCTTCACGTAAAAGAGGAGAGGAGTGGAGGAGAGAAGAAGGATGGGTGTTTAATTAAAGAGGCTGATCCGTGCTGTTTGTTGAAGAACTAATTGTCTGTGCCCCTGAGGAGGCACTTTCCTCAAGAAGCCTCTCCAAATTACACTGGCGACGGTAAATCCTCACATGTTGCATGGTGGAAACCACTACACTAACAGTAGACATAATAATTAAAAGCAATATGTTTATTTAAAAACCAAAACGGTAAAAAAAAAGAATACATTTTCTCTGAGGAAAGGTCCACATCTTGGAGTCTGCGAGTATTTGTTCTAATTACTCTGAAGTTCCCAATCCGGTCGGAAACCGGGGTGCTTCTCCGAGCCCTCAGGGGAGTGTGTTTAACATGTAATCCTGAAGAATGACACTTGACCCAGAACAACCTCTGCCCCCTCATTAAACTGTCCCCCCCTCTCAGCCCCTCTCAGTTTCAGGTCTGGCTGCCTGGGTGTGTAACCCAACCCACTCCAGAGCATTGCTTCAAGAAGCTCCTCACAGAAAACGCATCATCACACAGCGCCTACGTGTCATTCAGTCGCCAACGTGTCAGTGTACCCCTGGGGTTCGGTTTACAGGAGCTATTTTATCTACCTAATTTAAAAGGTAGTAAACTCAGGTTATAATTGTGTTATATTCTAGTCCACTCGCGACGACTACACTAAGATATCCCATCCACCAAACAACCCCGACCCCCCATATCTCCCTAGGATCCCCCTAGTTTGTAGCTGCATGGACTTCGCCAGTGACATAGTCAATCACTTTAGTTATTACTGGAGGTCTCTGTGGAAGTGTAATTCTAAGGTATAGGTTCTGTCTCAGTATCCTGTGCTGTGATGGTGGCTAACCCAGACCCGGCGCCAGGATAAAGTGACCAAGGGGGCAGTTGAAATTGCAGAGGTGAGAACATTGGGAGGGGGGGGGGCGTTACCTCCACAAGTCTGGGTCCTTGGGAGCAATTTCCAAATGCCTGAAGGTACCACGTTCATCTGTACAAACAATAGTACGCACGTATAACACCATGGGACCACGCAGCCGACGTGTTCTGTCTCCTAGAGATGATCGTACTTTGGTGCAAAAAGTGCAAATCAATCCCAGAACAACAGCAAAGGATATTGTGAAGATACTGGAGGAAACAGGTACAAAAGTATCTATATCCACAGTAAAACAAGTCCTATATCGACATAACCTGAAAGGCCGCTCAGCAAGGAAGAAGCCACCACTCCAAAACCACCATAAAAAAATCCAGGGTTAGGGTTAGGAAGAATGGGACAAAATTCACCCAGCGTATTGTGTGAAGCTTGTGAAAGGCTACCCGAAATGTTTGACCCAAGTTAAACAATTTAAAGGCAATGCTAACAAATACTAATTGAGTGTATGTAAACTTCTGACCCACTGGGAATGTGGTGAAAGTAAAATAAAGAAATAAAAGCTTAAATATATAATTCTCTCTACTATTATTCTGACATTTCACATTATTAAAATAAAGTGGTGATCCGAACTGACCTAAGACAGGGAATTTTTAATAGGATTAGAAGTCATGAATTGTGAAGAACTGAGTTAAAATATATTTGGCTAAGGTATATGTAAACCTTCGACTTCAACTGTACATATCCCAACCAGAGGCCGTGGACAACAGGCAACATCCGCACTGAGCTAAAGAGTAGAGCTGCCGCTTTCAAGGAGTGGGACACTAATCTGGACGCTGATAAGAAATTCTGCGAAGCCCTCTGACAAACCATCATACAGGCACAGCATCAATACAAGACTAAGACTGAATCCTACTGCACCGGCACTGACGCTCGTTGGATGTGGCAGGGCTCGCAAACTATTACGGATTACAAAGTGAAGCGCAGCCGTCAACTGCCCAGTGACACATGCCTACCAGACAAAATAAATGACTTCTACGTGCACTTCGAGGCAAGCAACATTGAAGCATTAATGAGAGCACCAGCTGTTCCGGATGACTGTGTTTTCACACTCGCCATAGCCGATGTGAGTAAGACCTTTAAACAGGTCAACAGACTGATCACCACGACGTGTACTCAGAGCATGCGTTGATCAACTGGCATGTGTCTTCACTGACATTTTCAACCTTTCCCTGACCGAGTCTGTAATACCAACATGTTTTAAGCAGACCACCATAGTCCCTGTGCCCAAGAACGCCAAGGTAACTTGCCTAAATGACTACCGACCCATAGCATGTCTGTAGCCATGAAGTGCTTTGAAAGGTTGGTAATGACTCACATCAACATCATTATCCCAGAAACCCTAGACCCACTCCAATTTGCATACCGCCGAAACAGATCCACAGATGATGCAATCTCTATTGCACTCCACACTGCCCTTTCACACCTGGACAAAAGGAACACGTATTTGAGAATGTTCTCTCTGCTACCGCATGGCGAGTGGTACCGGAGCGCCAAGTATAGGTCCAAAAGGCTCCTTAACAGCTTCTATCCCCAAGCCGTAAGCCTGCTGAGCAGTTAATCATATGGCTACCCAGACTATTTGCATTGCCCCCCTCTTTTTTTGCGCTGCTGCTACTCACTGTTTATTATCTATGCTAGTCACCTTACCCCTACCTACATGTACATATTACCTCAATTACCTCGACTAACCTGTACCCCCATACATTGACTTGGTACCGGTACCAAGTCCAGAGAATTGTTGCAGAATACCAAAAGGCAGTCCATGTTTCAGTGCAGTAAGAACGGTCGGCATAGCGGAGAGAAGTTCAGAGAATCATTGCAGGATACCAAGTGGGGTCAATTTGTCCCATCTAAAAAGTCATGGCTCTCTAGGTCAAGGGCACACAGGGCCTCCGCCTGTTGGCTGTTGCGTTAGCTGAATGATTCTGACATTTCACCAGAAACAGCATCCAAAGTGCTGAAGAACAATTTCTCCTCTCTTCTGCTGGCCTGCTTGTACTGTCTACCACGTATTGCTGGAGATTTGTTCTTAGATAACATCGTCGTTTGCTCTGGTGGTGCATCAGTGCCACTGGCACTGCACTGTGCCCAAATGTCTTCGAACTCGATGTCGCACCTCAGATTCTCAACACACTCAACACACTCCAACGCACTGTAAACAGATAAACTTAAAGAGATACAGATTCTGTCACCACCTTCAGCTGCCCTGTAGCCTCAAGTCTTACTTCTGTGTTGTAGAAATGCATGTGTTTTCCCCCGCATTTTATGGAAACCAAAGGAGTCACGCTTAACTGCCAGTGGCTTTCCATAGCCCCACTACACAAACTGTGGCGTGCCCTGTCCATTGTGCTGACACAGCGCAGCAGAGATACAGATTTCTAACCCTAACCCTAAGTCTGAGCTGAGGGGTCTAAACCCCCTTTAGCCCCCTTCTGGAGCCGGGCCGGGTCGTGTTTACCCTTCAGTGTCCCCACATCCCGTTACGAGGGGTGTTCCTTGACGGTCCCCTCGCTCTGCCTCAGATTGGCGCGAAGTGACAAACTGCAGCCAGGGGTAATGGAGCCCATCATCCAATGGCTGAGTAATGAAGAGGAATTATGGATAATGAGGAAGGATAGACCGCTTTACCTGAGAGGACAGATCTCAAAGGACTCTCACCTCCTCCCATCCTCACAGCGGTAAATCTAGGGGAGGAGGAGGAGGTGGTGGAAATGGGGGAATGACATAACTCACACATGAGAAAGCACACTCAAACTTGTACATTTACAACCTCTTCAACCTCTGTTCTCTGATTTTGGAAGTTATCAAGTTGCTGCATTAGAAGGAACATGATAAATTTGTCAAAAAAAAAAGAAAACAGCAACTAACCCAAACACAGAGACAATAACAAACCCAAACACAGAGACAGATAACAAAGATGTAGTTCCTCATACTTCAACTATCAATGCTTAACTCTCATATGACTGTGCTTTTAAACCTGAAGTGAAGGACAAAATGTTTATGTTTGTCTCTGAGGCCAGTCAGCGAACTAATGAAACAAATCCGGGGGATAGATTTACTTTGCTGAACCATCAGGGGAAATTTTCATCTGATGATTCCCAGAGATGGTGTCTGATGATGGATGACCAGGGTGTCCAACCAAATACTTACACAGAGTGAGCCAGCATCCCGCTGTCCTTTCACTTTGCCTCTCTGGCAGAGAAGTCACTGTCTTTGGCTGGCCTCTTATTCTGGATCTGCGCCCAACCCAATCACAAATCCCCATTGGCTCACACAAACCTGTCGCTAGGCAGTTTAAGCCAGTGAAGTTTCTCAAACCTCCCCAACTTCCCACAAGCCCCACCTCTGGCCCCTGCTTAATCAAACAAGAGAAGAAGAAAAAAACAAGTTGGAGCTATCCCACATCACTGGACAATGACAGGGGGAAGACAGATGGGATTGTCCTAGTGTGAATGTGCCAGAAAACAGGGAGCTAACAGAGCAGACGTATACATATATTTGAATTCCCCCTCCATTTCACTTTTCTTTGTCCTCTTGACATCTTTGCTTGTGTCCACAACCAAATATACTGACCAGTATTTACAGTACATTGTCTCTGTGTGCATTGTCTCTGAGTGGATGCCAGTTACAGCATTAATCAGCACAACACAAGTAGCTCTGATGTTGAAACTCTTAGATACTTCACTATCGATAAAACCCAGGGCTTGTGACCCGTGTAAATACTGTAAATCTGTTCCACTCAAAGTTCTTCTTTCTCCTTCTCACTCACAGCCTTCTTTCTCATGTCCCCATGTTATATCTGCTGTCCCATTCCTGATTCTTGGTCCCTAGTTCCTGAGACCTAGCTATGTGTGTCTGTTTGTGTGTCTGTAAGGATGTGTGATTCTACCTGGCACCATCACAGCGTTTCCAGGCCGTGCTAATGCCTTTAGCATCCAACTCCAGCCAGACTGGGACACAACAGGAAGCACACTGCTCAGCTGTCACCAAACACTGCCTCTGGTGGCCAGGGGGGTCACGCCAGAACGAAAAGAAGAAAAATGACAACGCTTTAATTTATGCTGCCATTATTTTTCATGATCCCAGAGAGCATTGGACTAGGAGGGATGGGGAACATGGGGGAAGTTGAGGAGGAGAGTGTTTCAAAATCAGTGAGGCAAAACCATTCCAGATACAGAGCGACCGAGGGGTGCTATCAGGTCCTATCCTCGGCTCTCTGTTAAGGAGTGGGAGCGGTGCAGTCGCAGTCTCGCAGATGGTGAACAAATGTTCTTTTGAGTCGGCATTGCACAAGACTTGGTTCTCTTGCGAGGCCCAGCAACGGGCTGGCCTGCTGCAGATGGCTGGAAAAACAAGAGACAAACCGTCTGTGACAAAACATGGCTGCTGATAGCGGTGCATGATGCAACATGGTGGGAGGTAAATGATCGCACACATCCAGCCATCTGCTTCAATGAGTTTTCCCTTTTGTTTGTCAGTGACTGTGCATTACCAAATCACTTTACGTATTGATCACTATGCAGCGAAACTCTTCAGACTTGGCCCACTTCATAATCTTCAGCTTCTGTACTCATCATTTCATCATCACTTGAAATACCATTTAGTCTTCATAATTGCTTGTTTCTAACAGTACTTATTTCCAAGACAAGACCACAAGACACAGTTGATGTCAGAATCACACTAAAGCCCACCTTCAGTAAGGTTATTATATATTTTAACAGTAATTGTGAGTAAAGAGCACGGAGTCTTTTTGTGTCAGAGCAGCTTACACCATTTTCAGAAGAAAGTCATGAAAACGAAACAAAAACTTGAGTAGAGCAAATGTTATTTCCATTACATCTGGGATATTTCTGAATTTACAATCCAGGTTTCCCTCACAAAATGGTGGTGCAGACTATTAACACATAATTATGTAGTGCGAAAATAGAAGCAAATGACCAGTGTTCACCCTCAATACTCTTTTAGTTTTATGTGCCTTAAAGAAACTGCAAACATTGATGGAATACGCCTGGAAATTGTCAAACATAAAGTGGAGTCAATGTACATGAGTAGACATAAGAGATTTCTTGTCACCAAACTTCTGGCAGCCAGTTCTTAAGAAGACGGGCCAGATGACTTCACAGAACATTATCATCGCTTAGCACTTCAGACTTGAGATCACAAGTTCTTGCTTTCATTAACCTTTTACTGCAGTGGGCTAAATCAGTGTCACACAGAGTGATTCTTGGTAGTCTTAACAAATCTACTTTGAAACAAAAGTATATTCATCACACACACGTTTAAGTGCTTAATAAAAAGAAGACACCTGTACTGTCAGATGTATTACATTTTAAGTTTGCATCCCAATATTACACTTTATATACATCACAGAAGTCTGAAATATAACATCACTTTTTGACAGAGAAACACCGGATTTTCACCAGTTTTTTTATTAATTATGAAATTATAGCACCTATGTGGCCAAAGAGGGTGCTTTTGGTCATTGACTGCAGGAAAGGGCTACCAGCTTTGTGGGTGGAGCATTGATTTGGAACAGGCATGCTTTCTCTCTGTGAACTGCTGTGTATGGTATGCCATCTCTTAGAGTCCAAATCAAATTGAGCCTGTCGCATGTAACATGGAGTAGAGGAGAGAAATTCATCATCATAATTGTGGGATTGCGAGAGAGAAGGGTTTCACACATCAAATGGCCTACAATCCACCCTGAACAACAAGCTCATGGTACCTATAACTGTCCCCCCACTCTATCGTTTTCTCTCTCTTCCTCTCCTCTCTTTCACCCCCTATTATGATGACTATTCCATTAACGTGAGAAGTGAGTGTACCGAGAACTCTTACTATTCATTGAGTTAACTTTAATAATAAGATTGGACCAGGAGCTCTGGGCGATGGAGGGTAGCCGAGAGGAGAAGGCCCAGAGAGGGTTGCCCTTGTCTGGGAACAGGCGTGTCCATTGTCTGGGGTGAGTAGGTGTTTTGGTCTGGATTGGCTGGTCCCAGTTCTGTAATTGCGGGCTGGAATGTGAGCCCGGTTAGGGGACATTTTCTGACTACTGGCTGCCATTGTTCCAGAGAGCTTCAGAGCTAGATCTCAGCGTTGAGATCTCAGCGTCACTCCAGGGTCATGGTATTTTTATTACTTCATTGAGACCCCTCGGGCTCCATTGGAAGTTAGGAGACACTGAGGATCATTTGATTGACTGGTTATCTGACTGGTACAGAGAGTACAGATAACAGCCGTGTGATGGGACATCCGCCATGAGAATCCTGCACATGTTCATGGGTGATTGTGTATGTGAATGTATCGTCACGCACATAGTAGGGTATACAGTTCTGATTTCAGACTTAAACCTTCAATGTTTTCAGTGTATGAATGCCTGTTGAGATCTACAGGACATTCAAGGTGTACCAATATGTACATTGATTTGCATGGCATTTGCATGAAACAGAGAAAGAGAGCAAACAAGTAGGATGAAATGTCCATTCTGTGATTTGGGAAGGGATGGCAGCTTAGTCAACTGTCTCCAGACTTTCAGACATACTGCCAGGAGGCTGAAAGCTTGCTTAGTAGCTGTCTACCCCTCTCTTTCTCACTGATCTCCCATGCAGAACATATTCTCTCAAGATTCACACACCATCTACATATTCACCTCACATTGTGACATTATTTCGCTGTCTGGTGTTTCATCTCGGAGTGTGCTGATTAGAATCTCCCCTCCACACAGCCAGTGTGAGGAGTCAAGAGCAGAAATCAAGGAAAGGTTCTTAGAAGTTTGTGTGTGTGTGTGTGTGTGTGTGTGTGTGTGTGTGTGTGTGTGTGTGTGTGTGTGTGTGTGTGTGTGTGTGTGTGTGTGTGTGTGTGTGTGTGTGTGTGAGACAGGCCAATGGAGGACAATCATTCTGGTGATCTTATCTCACTAAACAATCATTATCTCCGAACCAATCGTACATGTAGGCATCACAAGGTTTTACCTTACAGCAGGACAATGGCTTTTCATTTAGACATTAATTTCCTTTTAAAATGTTCATTATCTAGTGTAAAGGAGTCTGCATTGCTCTGTTGTGTCCACAGCTCCCTCAAATTACACACATGTTCTTCTGCTGAACATACACTGAGCGTACAAAACATTAGGAATACGGGGCATGGACTACAAGGTGTTGAACGCATTCCACAGGGATGCTGGTCCATGTTGAAACTGTTGAAAAACCCAGCAGCGTTGCAGTTCTTGACACTCAAACCGGTGCACTTGGCACCTACCCCGATCAAAGGCACTTAAATATTTGGTCCTGCCCATTCACAATCTGAATGGCACACATACACAATCCATGTCTCTATTTCCTTCTTTAACCTGTCTCCTCCCCTTCATCTACACTGATTGAATTGGATTTATCAGGTGACATATATAAGGGATCATAGCTTTCACCTAGATTCACCTGGTAAGTCTATGTCATGGAAAGAGACGGTGTTCCTAATGTTTTGTACACTCAGTGTATATCTCTTGGATTATTGTTCAGCTGCATGTCACGTACTAAACATTATCTCAAGACTTTGCTCTGCAGACAGTAATTTGCACCTCTCTCTCTTTAACTCTCTCAGTCCCACGTACACGTGCGCACGTACACAACCACACACACACAGAGACACAGACATGCACACACACACGGGGAGACTCGTTGTTCCACAGGAAATGCTCTACCCACACAGACAGTAGGCTTGTCTACTCTAGACTTAACCTTAGAATAAAGGCCCTACCACTGGTCCAGCTACAGTATGCTTTATGGTAGGTCCTAGCTTCATTAACAAGATATACCTTGACTATGGTCACTGGCCTGGGAGAGGAAGGGAGAGAGGAAGGGAGAGAGGAAGGGAGAGAGGGAGAGAGGAAGGGAGAGAGAGAGAGAGAGAGAGAGAGAGAGAGTGAGAGAGAGAGACCTGATATACAGAGAAAGATTCAGTGGCCTGTTATCCACATAGGTCAGGCACATTGGTCCTATTGAGAGAGAGAGAGACCTGATATACAGATATACAAAGAAATATTTAGTGAAGGAGTCTTTAAATGACAGTTAGTCAGTACCAGAGTAAAGACAGAGCTATAGCTTCAGCCTGAATTGGCCTCTCTAATCCTTGAGGTTTCAACACTTTGAGGAGGCCAGAGGGAGAGCAGCTGCTTTCTCTGCTTCTCGTAAAGACTGAAACAAACAGATACATGCACACAGAGACACTGGAAGGGAGGCAATGAGACTCCTGACTACTGTTAAGATGTTTCAAGTGTGAATTTCCCAAGGCCCATGAAGTATTCAGCAATGGACCATGATAGTCCCTTCTTAACTACATGTGTCCAGGGGAAGGGTTTTTTACCGTCCAAGCCCAGCACCTGCCCTGTAAATACTGTCTTCCCTTCATGTAACCCTACCCCTCAATTACATCATCCACCCCTCAACTCATCCACCTGCCTGCAGAGACAGTAAGGATACATGCATGTTGTCATCTGACAGTGTGAAACATGGAGCACTGCAGGTGGCTTGTTTTTTTGGCGGTGAAGATTCAATCATACTATCCATTGGATATGAGACGGTAGGTCAAATGATAGTACTGCACAGTGTTCAGATCAATAGTCTAGAATTGTCTCTACATTGTCAACTCTGCCTTCTGATGTGTTTTAGTCTACAAACAGGGCTAAATTCAGAAAATAATTCCCCTTTGAATAATGAACCTTACTTGGTCCAAACTGTCAGAAGCAATGGGTCTATGATTCCATGGTTCTAATCTCACTGTGAACATTTTATTTCACATATAAAACCATCTATAAAACGTCTCTATCTTTATTTCTGTTATAAAAGCCGAGCAGGGGCCTGAGTACCATCCCCTATATTCTGCCATGTCTACTGAATGCCTCCCCACCACCCTACTCATTTCATTAGGAACCAGCCACCAGACACTTCAAAGAAACATTCAATTATACTCTGACTGTAATTAAATGTCCCTCAAATGAGTTAATTTAAATCATCTTCTTCATTTGGGCTTCACACAGGATTGCTTGGCTCTGAATAGGGCTCTCAAATGAACATTAAGTCCCTCACCCACTGGGAGTGTTTCAAGGGGCTATGTTCACAATCGCAGTCAAACGACATTTTCTCAAGCTAAGCAAGCTAACAATGGATGGTGGTTTAATAGGGATGGATAGACACACACACACACACACACACACACTAAAACACACATGAATAGACGCAAAAACACACACATGGACAGACACAGACACAGACACACACACTCACAAACACACACAGGTGAATTACAGCTCACACAATGACATCAGGTTCTATATGGGTTAATTTGGTAGCCTTTGTATTTTCAACGTAGTGATTAGTCCTCTAGCACAGGAGACATCGTGTGACATTAGCTTAAATTATGTGTGATTTAAAACTCATAATGGGGCAGATCTGTGAGGTGCCAACATCTATCTCCTCACGTCCCCATGTAGGCACCAGACACAGGTCTAGGTTTACCATTTAAAGGTTTGAAATACAAAGCAATAAAAGACTCAAATGTCACCTCAGATCCCATGATTAGTAAAGGTTGAGATTAGGGACAGTGAATGACTAATAGGCTCTAATAGACACACATGACTAAATAACACAGTGGAGGAGCTTTAGTTGGCCTCCTCAGGAACGGTCTCTCTTTCTCTATACAACATGTCATGTTTACAAGGACCACAATGCCCACAGGGAGCAGAATACAACAAAACACACAGTAAACACAAGAGACAGGAGTTACAGAAGTAAATAAAGTAATATGTAGATACTGTATCAAAGTACAGATCCCGGACGAGCCCCCAACTATGTTACGATGACGAAAGCATGAGTCTAGCAGCCTGACTCTTATTCAACACATACAGTATAGGTCAATAGCTGTCTTGAAAAACCAAAACAACTTCTCTCTCTGTTCCACTCCGTTAAAAGGGTTCACCTCCCACCACACTGGCACAGCCCAGCACAGTCTAACATAATTAATATGATAATTATTTGTGGATGAAATAACTGTCAATCATGTAATGACCCCCTAGTTATTTTTAAAAGGGGATTCATCAATATTCTCCTGGGGTACATGGAGAAAGGTCAGAAAATCTCTCATTAGGATAGGAGAATGCGTGTGTGCGTGTGTGTGTGTGTGTGTGTGCCTGTGTATGACGTTATCTGAGAGTACACTGTATCTCGCCACCAAGGAGGTTCTCTGAATGAAGGAATAGGGAACATCCATGTATTATATTTTCCTTACACAATCCAGGTAATGCCACCTCTGCTTGCTGGCTCTTACAATCAGGTATACCTCACTTCAGAAATGTTCATTCTACACATTCTCTCTCTCGCTCTTCCTATCGGATTCCAGACTTGCAAATTACTGACGCTAGGGGATGCCTATGCTGCAGTCAAGCCAGGATAAGTGTGCACTACCCATAGTCAGCGTTGGGCAGCCCAACCCCAGTCTGTCCATGGTTGTTATCAGCCTGGGTCTCATACAGGTGAAAACAGACAGTCAGTTCTGCAATCAATACTTCAATGGAATCCATGGGCTGTATTGGCCTGTTAGTCAAACACATATATTGTTCAACATAACAAGGCGATCTCATTCTGTTTTATGGAAAATAATCCAAAGGTTGAAGCAATGGTTCAATGGTTCAATGGTTCAATGCTTAAATGCTTAACCAAAAGTTGAAATAATCTACTCTACCTCTCATTTCAATACAATGTGCAATACCTTAAGGGACTCTTTCACAGGACCACTCTGATATGGCGCAATGATCTCCTAAAATGATCTCACAAGGATATTCCTTACAGTTGTCATTGATGATATAAGAGGTCATGAAGTCACAGAATGAGAAAACATCCAGTGGGGAAGTCATTGTTGGCTCATCAGTAACAAAGACATTACCAGATAAACTCTGTTCGGTGTTGTTGACAGTGATGCTGATTTCTCACTAAGACTTACTTGTGACAGGAGGTGATGACTGCCGCTGCCATGACGTCCTTCAGTATCATGTAGCAACCAAGATCAAGCAACAACAACAAACATGCATGCATCGGTGGGAGCGTTCAAGGCAAGCTCTTTAGTTTATCTATCTTGCAAATTAGGCTAATGGTGAAAACCCAACGTAGATGTAAGGCCATCTTATGAACGTTCAAAAGTGCAAGTCACCAAAAAGAGAGGATATGGGTTTACCCTGGCAATATGTGTCACCCTAACCATATTACTGTAAAACTAACTACATTTCTCAGAAATATGCATCTTCCAAACGCCTACAGTTGTAAAAGTGATGTTACTGCAGCTGTACCAAAACATGAGCAGTTCAAACCAATCAAAAAGATAAGCTGACATCTGAATGAAAAATGGTCTTCAGTGAAAGTGAATCATATGAGATGACCTCGATGCTCATTCCAATAGTTAATGTGTCATAGTATTGCGCTACACATTAACCCTTGAAAATGACTAAACTAATAGATCATGGCATTTGCATAAAATTATGGGTAATACACACCTGTCAATCGTTGTCCCTGATTGTGAACCATACTTAGGCAGCCTGTTTTTCACCCTTGAGTTGTGGGTGATTGTTTTCTGTTTTGTGTCTACACCAGAGAGGACTGTTTTGTTTCGTTCATTCTCCTTTGTTACTTTGTTTACTGTTCTTGTGATAATAAATGATCAATATGGACACTTACCACGCTGCTCATTGGTCCTCCTCTTCTTCCACCAACAACGGCCGTTACATGAGAGAAATAAGCTTTTTGTGCATAATGGGACTTTTATTTCAGCTAATGAAACATGGGACCAACACTTTACATGTTGCATTCATATTTTTGTTCAGTATAGTTTGGGACATAGATGTAGTGTAAAACTGACACAATACATTATATCACTGGAACACAATGTCTATGTATATTGCCTGCAACATATGCTAGGGTCAGAATGAATATATCAGAATAATACTATGCTCCTGTTCTAAGGACAAGTAGAATGGAAAGGAAATCATGTGACTCCACTGTGCTGAACTAAGATGACTTCTCATATGGATGTGACTCCACTGTGCTGAACTAAGATGACTTCTCATATGGATGTGACTCCACTGTGCTGAACTAAGATGACTTCTCATATGGATGTGACTCCACTGTGCTGAACTAAGATGACTTCTCATATAGATGTGACTCCACTGTGCTGAACTAAGATGACTTCTCATATGGATGTGACTCCACTGTGCTGAACTAAGATGACTTCTCATATGGATGTGACTCCACTGTGCTGAACTAAGATGACTTCTCATATGGATGTGACTCCACTGTGCTGAACTAAGATGACTTCTCATATGAATGTGACTCCACTGTGCTGAACTAAGATGACTTCTCATATGGATGTGACTCCACTGTGCTGAACTAAGATGACTTCTCATATGAATGTGACTCCACTGTGCTGAACTAAGATGACTTCTCATATGGATGTGACTCCACTGTGCTGAACTAAGATGACTTCTCATATGGATGTGACTCACTACTCACTGGCATGGAGAAACATGACGATGTTCAGTTTCTTCT